>NC_048300.1:79892888-80192888 GCF_013100865.1 Trachemys scripta elegans | reverse complement strand
CAGACATGAAACCACACACAAAAATTGTGGGGACTTGTACTGAGAACTGTAGCAGCCTGGGGGGGAAATCAAGATGGTACAAATGTGAAGAGACATGTTCCCCTCATCTCCTCCAGTAGTTGTGCCAATGAATATATCTATTCCTAAATGTCTGGGTGTAAATGTATTTTTTTTATTTAAAATAAGGACCAACAGCACTGGCTTGTGCTATACTTGGTATAGGCAGACATGAGTCATACTTCCCATGCCTCACACCTCACATACTTATATAACTATCTATCTGACTGCTGACCTTTTCTTGAGCAGAGACCAGCGATACCAAATTGCGTGGGTCTGGGAGACACTGACAAATGGGAATTAAGATGACTCAACTGGCTTGTGATCAAACCAGAATTTGAACCCCGTTCACCAGAAGTGAAAGACTTGTTCACCAACCGCCCAACACAGCCACCCACAATCCCTGTTTTTATCTCTATTTATATATAAGGCAGGCTACATTAATACAGCCAAGATAACATTGAGTCCCATTTTATACCCCAATTAATACAATATGATTTACAGGTAAATAGGTAACAAGTTTGTAGAACAGAAGAGTCATTTTTGATTAAGGTCTGCTTTAGAAGATATAAAGATACAGCTCTTATATAGTGTTTTCCTTCTAAGGATTGTAAAGCACTTCACAAATATTAATTGAACCTATCAAACTCTTGAGAAATAGGTCAATATTATCCTTGTCACATAAATGAGAAAATTGTTACACAAAAAGACTTAATTACTTTTGCCCAAGGTAGCTAAGAAAGGCATTGGATGAGTTGGATGTAGAACCTAAGTCTCCTAAGTATCAGTCCTCTGCTCTTGTTACTAGAGCATGCTGCCTCTATTTTTATATGCCCCAAAACCCACACTGGACTCTAATCCAGCAAAGCAATTAAACACATTCATTGGGGCTACTTGTGCTTAATGTTAAGCATATACTTAAGTACTGTGCTAGATCAGGCCATTTAAATTCAGGATGGGTGAAGCTTATGGAGTTGCTGTTTGCAAAACCATTTTTTCCCTGAACTCTAAAACCATGAATATTTTTCCAAGGTTGATTTAACTAAATAAGGCCAGAAGGGAATACTGTTATCAACTAGTCTGACCTCCTATATAAACACTAGCCCTAGAACTTTCCCAAACTAATTTAGGAGAACATCGAAGCTTGATTTAAAAATGGTCAGGATGGAGACTCCACCACAACCATTGGTAAATTGTTCTAATGGTTAATTACTCACTGTTAAGAATATATGCCTTGTTTCTAGTCTGAATTTGTCTAGCTTCAACCTCCAGCCATTGGACCATATTATACCTTTCTCTGCTAGACTGAAGAACCCATTATCAAAGATTTGTTCCCAGGTAGGTACTTATGACTAATCAATTCGCTGCATAATCTTCTCTTTGTTAAAATAGATTGAGCTCCTTGTGTTTGTCACTATAAGGCATGTTGTCTAATCCTTTAATCATTCTCGTGACTCTTCTCTGAACTCTCTCCAATTTTTCAACATCCTTCTTGAATTGTGGACACCAAAACTGGGATCAATGTCAAACCGAGATGCCTATAATTTCCTGGATCATTCCATTTCCTTTTAAAATATTGGCACAACATTAGCTTTCCTCCAATCTTCTGGAACTTCCCCGATGTTCCAAATCTTATTGAAAATCAGCATTAATAGTCCAGTGAGCTCCTCAGCCAGGTCTTTTAACACTTAGATGCAAGTTCTCCAGACCTGTTGATTTTTAAAATCTTCTAACTTTCATAGCTGCAGATTAATATCTGCCTTAGATACAAGTGGAATGGAAAGAGTGTTGTTATGACTACATCTTCTGTTTTCTTCCTAAATACAGAAGAGAAACATTTATTGAACACTTCTGCCTATTATGCATTATTATTGATAATTTTACCTTTTCCCTCTCGTAATGGACCAGTACCATTATTAAGACTCTTTTTGTTTCTAATATACTTAAAAACCTTCTTTTCATTGTCCTTAACTCTGCTTGTCATAGATTTATTCTTCTGTTCCTTTTCCATCCCTTATCAATTTTCCCAATTCTGATAGATGTTCATTACTATCAACCTCCCCTTTCTTCCATTTGTTAAATATTATTTATTCTTTATAGCTGCCTTCACTTCCTCTCTAAACCAGGGGGATGTTTTGTTTTTTGGGGTTGTTTTTTTAACCAATATGGCTTTCTGGCACCTAGTAAAGTGTTCTTAGACAATTCACAATTATCATTCACATTTTTCTGATTAAATTCTTCCTCCCAGCTGATTGATAACATGTTAATCCCTTTAACTCAATGTCTGCACTGCCAAAGGTGTCTGTATTAGAGCACAGAATGTCTGTCTGCTGAAATTCGCTTGGAGCTTGCAGTACTTCTCTACCTCTTTTACTCCTCCCTCTTACTTTCTGTGCATGGCCTCTCCCTTTTCTTTTGTTCCTTTGTCGTCCTCCTTCCTCCTCTTTACTATCCACCGTGTCTCTCTTTCATCCTCAGTTACTACACACTATTCTTTCCCTTCTCTGCTTAAATCTTTGGACTTGTCTACACACAAAAAAATTGCACCAATGTAATTTAAATCTGTTTGCAAACAAATCTACTTAAACCCAAGCAAACCATTTCTGAACATTCTTATATTGGTTTAAACCTCACTTGCCCCTGTAATTAGCAGGCACAAGCTAAACTGAAACAAGTCAGGCTTAAACATGTTTAAAGGTTCAGGGGCTTTTGCTGATTCTGTATTGCTTCTGTCATCTTCAGTTTTTGACCAAGGAGTAGATTAGCTTTTGACATTCCACAACCTTGTGTGTAAACATTCACTGCAATTTAAACCTGCCTTGTATTGGTTTAGTATGCTCTTGTGATTTAGGGCTTATGTACATGCTGAATGGAACAAAAAATATCAGTTATTTCAGTTTAAATCCGTGCGGATACTCTTATTCTGGTATAAAATGCCTTTATATTCATTAGTTAAGTTGATAAAGGGTCAATGTTAACTAAATGAAAAGCATTTTATACTGAAATGAGTGTGCCACTCTTTCATGATTTCTCTGTCCTCCACCCCCACACAGAATGCCCAGCTCAGTTTTCTCCTTTCTCTCTTTCTTCACTTCCTTTCCCTCAGTACTGTTAAAGTTGCACCTGCCCAGCAGCACTGTGTTTGAAAGTGCCACCAGTTTTAAAACTGCTACTGTTGCTGAAGATGTTGGGAAGGCACTATTGTGCACACATGCAGGAATAAATGCAATAATTGGTATTCCTGAAGGACATTCCCACTGAGAAGATGCAAGGAGGCATGCTTAACCTAACATACAGATTAGTGGTCCAGTGGAGAAAGCATCCTAGTAATCCATAATGGATTGCCATCATGTAACTGGATCATCCTACTGTAATACTATCTGAGACATTTAATAAACAAACTGCACACTGTAAATTACTTCACATTAAGTCAGCTGCACTGCAGCCTGGTAGGCATACACTTTAGAACCATAATTTCATTCATCTCCATCTTTAATTTACCTTATTGTGCTTCTGTCATTGCAGGCTCTTAGCTGCCAAATAGTATGTATCCATTTCCTTAATTCTTATTGCACAGAAGCCAAGTTAAGGACAGTGTCAGATTTAACTCTGAATTTCCCTGCTTTTTGTGGGTAAAAGTCAAACACCCAATGTGATGTAAACATCAGTTTATTGTTTAATAAAGTACACTATATTGTATTTGGCTCCAGGGATCCATTCTACACAGATGCCAATTTTCAAAGGCTAGTTTGAAAGCCCAACACAACTAACCAGACCTCTGTTATTGGCCTGCAGTAGTTATTTGGATGCTGATTAGTTAGTTGACCTTCACTTTTTAAAAAATGAATTCAGTCTGCTGATGTAGTCCCTGATCCCACAACATGCCAAGGCACCCTCAACTCCCTTTGACCTCAGGGGAGCTGAGGTAGTCTTAATACTGCATAAGATCACATCGTGTAAAACCACTGCACTGAGCAATTGTAGGCCTTTTCTTTGTTCCTTTGTTTTAGTCATTTCACAGTTTCTTTTCTTTAACTAAAGATTAGCCACTGAGATCTGAAACCACAAGCTGTCAAATTTAGTGTCAGGTATCCATGAAGGTAACACAAATGCCAGCTCCAAGCTAAGGCTCTATCAACACTTCAGATTTCCAAGGATTAGCCCATTCCATGGTAAAGTAACATTTTAGCGGTTCCTGCTAGCTCTTGCTTTAGCTCAATTTTTGGCAGCATTTCCAGTTTGTAAATCCCCATTTTAATCAGTGCTGCAAAAACTCACTCTGGAGTAAAATTTAATCTAAATAACTCACTGGCCTGGGAGCAGTGTGTCTCTCCCCTCCTCCCCTGTCCCTCCACCGTCGTGCTATGATTGAAATCGGTGGGAATTAAGTTTCAAATGTCTTTTGGGTTTAGAAATGGTTTCAATTTTAAAACATGAATTTGAGGAATTGATTCATAACTTTGGCTATTTTAAACATTTTGATATAAATTAAACAGAAAGTTGGCCAGGGTATTGGAGTTTATCAAGTGGATGATGTCTATCCTTCCTTTCTCCCACCCCCAGGGCACCATGTGGCTACCATAGACCTCTTGTCTGACATCTGTGTCCCCAACTCCTGCCCCAACTCACCCTACTCCTGTCCAATAATGTGTTTGGAATCCACATGGCACAAGGTGTGAAGACTTTCTTTGTTGATTCCAAAAATCCTGCTTCCACTTTAGCAGCAGAATTGCACCCATTTTGCTGCATCTACGGAACTCCCCCCATTTGTGGTGTGGGGCAGGGTTTGCCCCATATCCGATTTGCATTCACAAAAAAGGCAGTTCCTATATGGGTCTGAAAACATCCATGAAACACCCCCCCAGACTGCTGAGATATCACAAGGTTCTTTAAATAGTGGCTGATCTTACATGACACACTACCGTGCTGCAACACATGGGGATCATAGTCTAGTAGGAGGGTTCAGCTCTCACCCAGGACACATTCCTAGACAGCACATCTTGAAGAAAAGCTACCATCTATGCAAATGTTTCTGGGCTGAATCAATTTGAGAACTTTACTCAGAACTTCCTCCATTCTGTTGGTTTAAAGGCAGATGATTACCAGTATCTGAATACAGTCTTTTGTGGCTTGTGTTAGCAAAGGGTGGATGCAGTTGGGATTCTCACGTCTGCAGTGGAAAAAGTCTCGCTTAGAGATATCCAGGGAGGTAAAAGTACAATATCAGTTTGCAGCAAAGGCCACATTTTTCCTGCAGGTTTCCAAGGAATAGACTGCTTAAGCTAATTAATTAATGTGGAAATCATCCCCACTAAGCATTTCCTTACACTTCCATTTTTCCATTTCCAAGAACTGTGCACCTTGCTACTCATGTCATTTCCGGAATTACAACAACATACTGTTTTGTAATTGCTTTTTTTCCCTTGATGGACATTTAAATTGTTGTAATTTATTATTATTGTTGTGGTTATTTTGTACCCATCTCCTAAAAGGAAATAGCCACCTGACAAAAATACCTAAGCAACTTAAAAGCAGTAAATTGTTTTTAATTGAAATTTAGTTACTGTATTGCACCATCCAAAATAACATTGACATTCCTAACAATTGACATCCTAAGTGACAACACAGAGGATCAGCTGGCTATGGTGCTTTTATTAAACTGAATTTGACAAGCTATTTAAGAAAGTGTGGTTATGATCAGAAATGGCACTTGCATACTTCAGTGACAGGTGATTTTGAAATACAGTATATCCGACAAATGTAATCCTGTAAAAATGGCACCTAGTTATTTTTCTTTCCTGGGCCTTATGATTGTTCTGTATCACATTTGCTCTGTTTACTGACCTACTCACCATGCTGTAGCTTCAGAAAAATAAACTGCAGTCCCAGTCCTGCAATTGGATCCATGTGGGTAGATTGCAGTTTATATCCCATTTAATACTGGATGAACCTCAAAAGGTCAGGAGTTTGGGTTCATTTGGGCTAAACATAAGCATTCAAAATATCAGATGCTTCATCAAACAATCCAGACCCCTGAGGACTGCAAAACTGGGCTGGATATTGTGTAGGAAGTGACTGCCTCAAACAATTTCCAAAACACCCTGTTTCCAGTCACGCAGAGAGTAAAGCAAGAACAGTGTTTCCTCTGAGTACGTCAGTACTTTTGCTTCAATTTCCATCTAGAACCAGGGAAACAGAAGTGCGCCCCAAAAATAAATAAATAAATAAAGTCCGCCAAACTTTTTCAAGTTTTGCTTTGAATTTTACATGACAATTGAGAAGCTTCTTATATTTCAGTCCCATTCACCTATGCTCTATCCTCAAAATTACATCCCTGAAAAGTCACAGACAGTAGCATCACTAACCTTCAACACCATATAAGGCAAGAAAACAGTTTTTCACTCTCTTTACTTTATATTGTATTTTAATGATTCTTCTTTTATTGCATAACCAGAATAATAATAGTGCTAAAATATACTCTCAGCAAACTGCTTTTGCCATTATCAAAAATGTCTTTGTCAAACTTCAACATTTCATCACTTGCAAAAACTAATTCATTGGCTCATCTGTTATTCACATTACCCCTTAATTTTAGTGTATTTAACCACATAAGTAACATAGTAGTCTGTCTAATGAACTTGGACTAACAAAATTAGACATATATTCCAAGCTCTAAATATTTTGGATTTTAATATATGAGCCCAAAAGATATTTCTTTTACTACCGCTCATTTACTATTCTCTCTGATTTTCTTAAATTAAGACAAAGAAAATTCACATAAAACCCGCAAAACACATATGTTTACTGGAGAGTTGAAATCTACCTCCCAGTAAAGGGTTAGCAGCCCAGCCTGTCTGTGCCATGTGCATGAGATACTGGGGCCACTGGATTTTAAGGCATAGTGGATCTATAGCCCTCCTCTGGCTCACCCCCATCCTATCTCACTGCATCCTTATGCACGGGACCATGTGGGGCTGGCACAGAGACCCTTTCAACAGTGTCCTGCCCACCACTAGTGTGACCCCTCTGCAGGGTTTAAGTGCTGAGAATGACCTTGCCTGGCCCTCTGCACTACAGGTGAACTTCACCAAAAGGGAAGAAGGGTGGGTTTGTGGTTAAGGCATTGAACCAGGGGACACAAATTAGGAGGTGCTCAAATACCACACGGATACAGGTCACACAAAGTTCCTAGACAGACAGGAATTTTCCATTACTTACCTGAACAAAAGCAAACCTCCAATCTTTTATATAAAACTACCAACACTAACAAGCACACTCTGCCGAACTTTGCTCTCTGTTATACTTGTGCAACCCCACTGAAGTCAAGGGGGCTACATAGGTACAAGTGACAAGAGACTTCGGCCTGTTTAAGTCTTGTCACATGGAAAAGCATCTATAATCTTCAAAGGGATTTCAGTAAGTGTCGGGTACTAGCTTCTAGGGACGAGATTTAGCCCTATGTTAATATTAACAAACAAAAGGGAAGTAAAAATCCTCATGCTCAAGTTAAATGCTATCAGACTTCAGACAAATAACTCAAGATACAATTTCCTGGGTTGCTGACACAGCAGGAAGGTTAGTGTGAATACAGCAAATGACTCCTCTCCCTAATTAGCTTTTTTTAACCATTTAGACGTTTTTACAGCAGTGAACAAACACACTTTTCTACTCATTCCTGTAAGTGCACTGCAAAAGACTTTCTTTTGAGATTGATAATACTCTACTTTAGTTCACTAAGGCTGGTGCTCCACAGAGCTAATTCTAAGGGGAGACATATTTATATAGAGATCTGTATATGTGTGCACACACATGCGTGTATGCATAAATATAAAATAAATTTTGCTTAATTGCTTTTATATTGTTGTGTTTCTAGCTGAAGTGAGGTGTTTGTGTGTTCCTGTCATGTGTGGTATGTATTTGATGGTTCAAGGTTTCTAAGGACTATTCTATATTTGACTGGAGAACGTAATTGTGGGTAAAACTATCCCTAAAGTAAACACTTAATTCTGTGTTACATCTCTGAACTCTTGTCTCCAAGGCCTAACCTTAGAGTGTAATACCATGTGGTTTCAAATTCAGTCCTTTAACAACAAATTATTTATGTAAACTGTCAAACCCACACAATATAGGCAGCAGTACAAAAAGAAATTGAAGCAAGTATACCATAGTAAAAGCCATAAGACCATCATAACAAACTAGCCTTCCCCTTTCGGCATGCAGTCCACTGAGAGTGAATTATTCATTACAATCCAACTAAACATCCCCCTAGCTCTGCCATTTTAGCCACAAGCTTGTGGGAAATTAAAGCACAGCATGAGGCCCCCAGAGAATTATTCTGAGTTGATAACACCTGCAGAGAACAGAGGTTTCACTATGTTGTGATTACCGTGTAACTGCCCTCACATCAGCAAAAGTTATAATTGGGAGAAACTGAATATTTGCTCCTTGCTTAAATGGTGAGGATTTTGTGTGGTTTCAATTCATGTTAAGTAGCAGAGCTATAACTGAGAATGTTTCACAGCAACAAGTTATTTGTTTTAACAGTAAGGTTTTTTCTTTACACAGATTACTGTCCAACTGCGCTTGCATTTTTATGAAACACACAATTAGGAACCCCAGTTCATTTTAAGCAAAATTGCCTGTAGCTGGCCTGTAGCTATGAGAGGGTTTTGTTTTGTTTTTTGTTTTTGTAATTTCTTGTGAATTAAGAAATTGATTTATTTCTTGTCTAGCTTTGCCTCACATGAATTGCTAATGTCTGATTTTTGAATTTGTGTGTGTACATTATGTGTGTTTGACAGCTGGATGGACAGCCACTGGAAAACATTCCTAACCATAACCTTTGTTTCTTCGCGATGTGTCAAAGTTGTTACAAAGTGACATGAAAAAATTGAAATGTAGCTCCTAAATTAACCAATTTGGATATTAAAAATAAGACAAAGGGGGGGGGGGGGGGAGAATCAAGTCATCTCAAGCTATTGTTTACCCTGTTAATTTTTCTTCCTTAGTGATTTTATTTTCCATAAGCACTGCCTCAGGTCTCAGATTGTGTTCACTGGAAAGTGGAGAATGACTAAAGCAAAGAGGAACTCTTCTAAGAGAGTCACATTTGGTTTCAGATATGTGCCTTTAGTATAATGCAACTTCCTTCAGTGAATTTCTGTTATATGCATCTTACGTGAATAAAATTGTCCCAGTACCAAGGGGAAATATATAAGACAGGGAATTCGTAACTGCATAAATGTATTAGACATAATATGCAGTGGCTTCTGCTGCTGCACACAACAACGAAACAGCTTAACCCATTCTGACTGTGCCACTGCTCAGGGCTAATATAACAGCAGCTCATTTCCTTGTATCAACACAGGACATATTAAACAATAACTTGCCAGACAAGGTTGAGCTTTTCAGTCACAGATAATCCCACCTCCTTCTTGAGGGGCCATTGTGAAGTGTAATAAAGTAATGAATCCCAACTGATACACTCATCTTCCTTCCCCACAAGCCTTCTACGCATTCCCCTCTTCTGCTTTGTGGAAGAACACTGGAGTAACTGGGCCTCCATTAAAGTATTTACCATTAATATACTAAAGATAGGTTTGAGTTGCAAAATATGGATTTCAGTCCCCTGTCTCCTCCGCAAAGTATGTGGGTATTTGGCTCATGCTGGAGTTTAGTTCAGTCCTTTACAGAGATAGGAGAAAGTATGAAGTTTGGATCAGGATCCCGGGAATGGGGGAGGGCTGGGAAATGAAACAGGTGGATTGTGTAAGTGAAAAATCAATCTGTCAACAACTGTCAGATTATCAGCTGAATCCCTACACTCCAGATGCACTGCTTTGAGATTGGATTTTCCAGTTTATTTTTGTCCGGTGAACTATGCACCTGAAGTTCTGAACTGTGCTGTCAATTTATTTTAGAGCATTAGCTCCCTGAGGCAGTGACTTTATTATTATTAAGTAGTATCACAGCAGCACTTTGAGGTCCCAGCCAAGATCAGGGCCCCATTCTGCTAGGTGCTGTAAAGGAGACAGTCTCTCTCCCTGAAGAATTTACAATCTAAATAGATGAAACAGGCAAAAGGTGGGACAAAAGAAGTATTGTCCCCATTTCACAAATGGCAAAATGAGGCACAAAGAGATTAACTGCAAACCACAGTGGTGATGATCAACACTTTTAAGAATAGCAAAAGAGGGCATCTAAAACCAAGGTCATGCTACTTAGCTTGTACCCTGCATTGTCAAACTGTCTGATGGACAAATGTCAAATGACTGTTTTTTTCAACATATCACACCAACAGAGAACTTACGTTAAAAAATAAAACAAAAAAAAAATCTTGAGATAAAAGGGGAAGCATCCAAACCGTGGGGGCTAGATCTGAATCCAGACTCCCCTGACTTCAAAGGTCATTGGATCTGTTTTCTGGGTCTGATCCATCATATAGAGATGGGCCTGAGTCTAGAAATTTGGACCTAGACCAGGATGTGAACTTGCCCAAAGTGTGTGGAGGGCTTAAATATAGTGTTCTGGTTCAGGTCCATCTCTAACAAAGAAATATTTTTGGAGTTAAATTATTATATGGAAAATAAAACACAAGAAAAAGGAAACTCTGTTTCCCTCCTAGGTTGTCCAGGGGCCAAGAAGAATGAGTTCCTGACCAGTGTTCTGGATGCACTCTCCACCGATATGGTCCACGCAGTCTCCGATCCATCATTGTCTTCCAGCAGGTGGGTTTCACTTGGGTGATTGGAAATGGATCTGTAGTGTGTGCCTTTAAAAAGAATTCTGATTACATTTGGAAATTTAAACACAAAACAAAACAAAACCTTTTAAAAAGCAATTTTATTTCTACCTCCATGAAGTGATAACAGATTCCATTAGAACTGTTGGGGAATGTCTCCTGCAAAAATATCATGGGTTGTATACACAAGGCAGAAACTTAAAGCCTTTGTTGTTGTTGTTTTGGTGTCTGAATTCTCACCATCAGTACAGCATCAAGTCAATAAGTCACCCCAGTCCTAATTTTTGTTTTCTTACTAAAATTCTTTCCTGGGTGTCTGGCTGGTGAGTCTTGCCCACATGCTCAGGGTTTAGTTGATCACCATATTTGGGGTCGGGAAGGCATTTTCCTCCAGGGCAGATTGGCAGAGGCCCTGGGGGTTTTTCACCTTCCTCTGCAGTGTGGGGCACCTGTCACTTGCTGGAAGATTCTCTGCACCTTAAAGTCTTTAAACCATGATTTGAGGATTTCAATGGCTTAGACATAGGTTTGATACAGGAGTGGGTGGGTGAGATCCTGTGGCCTGTGTTGTGCAGGAGGTGAGACTAGATGGTCATAATGCTCTCTTCTGACCTTAAAGTCTATGATTCTATGATTCACTTGAAGAAAGTGGGCTGTTTTCCTTTCAATTTTACCTGGTTTCTTCTAAAAATGGATGTCTGCAGATAGAGTAGGCAGGATTTAAATGCCTAAGTACTAACAATCTTCAGGCTTCTGGGTACAAGCTGCTTACCTATCTGGAGTCAGGAACGAATTTATAGTATTGCACTATTCAAACACATTATGGGGATTTTATGCTTTCTTTTAAAATATCCATCATGGGTCACAGCTGGAGTCAAGATACTGGACTACACTGACTGTCTGATCCAGTAAGCCATTGTGTTTTGATGTTCTTCTCCTTTCCATGGTGGTATCCTTTACCCATTTATTTCTATCTTCAGATTTTCCTTTATCTGCTTTAGACTAAATTAATGGATTAGGATCATATTTTGCTCACCAAAGTCTCTTAAGTAAACTAACCAGTCATGAGATAAGAGGGAAGGTCCTCTCATGGATCGGTAATTGGTTAAAAGATAGGAAACAAAGGGTAGGAATAAATGGTCAGTTTTCATAATGGGAAGTGGTAAATGATTTAGAAATGAGGATTAACTGTGAAGTGGCAAAATTTGTATGCAATACAAAATTACTCAAGACAGTTAAGTCCAAAGCTCTTTATGACGAGTAACAAAGGGATCTCACAAAACTGGGTGACTGGGAAACAAAATGGCAGATGAAATTCAATATTGATAAGCGCAAAGTAATCCATGTTGGAACAAATAATCTCAACTGTAAATTAAAAAGTGATGTAATCTAAATTAGGTGTTACCACTCAAAAAAGAACTTGGAGTCGCTAGCATTTAGCATTCAGCATATTGAAATAGCGATGAGAGTGGGAGATGCTAAAAGAATATACTGGTCAAAAGCAATAAGGTCAGTCAATTAAGCACCTCATTTGAATCTCTGCAATGGAAATTTTTAAATAAGCCATGGGAAGGAAAGCAATAACTTCCATTTCTCTGTGTAGAGTTTGTAAATGAGAAGTTTCAATTCATAAATCTTAGAAGTGGCTTTTATGCCAAGTGAAACACTGGTTCCTTTCTTTTAATACACTGTAATGTCCTGCCATCCATACATCTCATATATGTTTTTCAGCAGAGCAATCATGCTGTGACCATTCCTCTACTCTCTGGAAAAGACAGAGTTATTTCTAAGACACCATGGCTTCTAGCCTCTGGATTCCACAACACACTCACTCAATATTTTTCTGTGGTAACCATGTGTCTTCTGTGATTGTATACTTAAATCATAACAGAGACAAGAATTATTAATTCCTGTACTTCCCCTTCTTTATGGCAGGAAGATATTTTAGCATCATCATTTTCCCCAGATAAACAGGAAATTATACATATTTGTCTTTATTCTCATCTGCCTGCCTGCATTTTCTTTCTGATGCTGGCTCCTGTCAGCATCCTTGAATCATGATTGGCTTTGTGTGTATCTGTGCGATGGTGCCCTCTAGTTGCTGCATCACAGAATATAAGGGACGTGCTATTGTTAGCCTCTATGGACAGTCTTCTTTAGTTTAGGTGGCAGAGACTTGGAATTTGCAGCAGAACCAGAATTCCAGTCTCAGCTCCCCAGTGGTAGGGATGTGTGATTTATAATGGTCATATATAAAATGTTTGCACCAATATGAACATTTTTACTGATTCACCATTTTAAAACTTTCAAACCACCAAAAAAATTTAAGTGTGATCACTGTATAATAATGGTATTCATTTGCAGCTCTTGTAAAACCTGGACTCCTCAGGACATCAAGAGTTAGTCACAAATGGTTTTTCAAGTCACCCTACCTCACTAAAATACCCTTATCTACTAATACTAATCTAATGATTCATAAAAGTAACATAAGAGGATTGTGTGATCAAATGTAAAGCTTAATGTTCTGTTCGCATTGCAGGCTTTCAGAACCTGATCCAAATCATACTCTGGAAGAGAGAGTGGTCCACTGGTATTTCAAACAACTTGATAAAAATTCCAGTGGCGATATTGGCAAAAAGGAAATCAAGCCATTCAAGAGATTCCTGCGAAAAAAGTCAAAGCCCAAAAAATGTGTGAAGAAGTTTGTAGAATACTGTGATGTGAACAATGACAAATCCTTATCAGTTCAAGAATTAATGGGTTGTCTGGGAGTAACAAAAGAAGAAGGTAAAGCAGACACAAAGAAACGCCACAGTAAGACCCTTTTCTAACTATCCTTTTAACTGGATTTTTTTGATCGGGCAGAGATTATGGTTATAGTTGATAGGCCACAGCCTCTGGGAATCCTGCAAAAGGTATAAAAATGGTGATGGCAACTATGACTAGCTAATAGAGGTTCTTTAGTTCAAGAGAAAGGTTTGGTGCTTTTGTATCAGATGGTCAACAGTTCAAGTCCCAACAAAGACAATAGCCTCTCTCTCTGATCACCAAATACTAACCTGTTGAAGTTATTAGGGGGGAAGGCAAAGAGGGCAAGTTAGTACTAGATTCCACTAGAAAGTCACTCCAGCGGAACAACATGTTCTGGCTATGACGAAGATACATTTGCTTGTTCTTTGGTGTCTTGCTATGGAAGGAAGCAAACTATTTCACTTTCTAGTAGCTTCTAGAGCACCACTGAATGGCTCTGAAGAAAGTGTGTCCATCCCTCCATCAAGCAGGCAGAATGGTTGCTGGTACACAGAGACTTTGAGAATCGATGGAGAGGGAGTCAAATAATTGAAGATCCTTGGAGCACTGAGGAAATCACCCACAGCTTCCCTGAGAATGCTGGAAAGTGGAAGAGAAAGTCTCTGTTTATACACTTGTTTTATATTATAAGAGGCTGTAATTAAAATGTGAATGGAGAATAGCTGAATAGTTTGCTTAGTATTTTTAAGAACATAGAAGAGGGACCCCAGTCAAAGACCAGTAAACAAAGCTATCACAAGTGTGATAAGGAAAGAGAGGAACATGCTGATTGGGAAACTTCTGTCAAAAACAAATTGTTCCCCATACAGCTTTTATTCATGACCAGACATTGTAGGTCAGAGAAAATAGGGTAACAGTGGTAGATTGCAGTCATAAAGGAAACTGGGTATTAGCAGACAAATGGATTTCATAAAACATATCTAATCCAGTATATTTTCTGTGGGTTGAATAATAATAATACTAAGTACTTTTCACCTATACAGCAGATCTAAAAATCATTGAGCAAAGGTACAGAAGTATCATTATCTCCACCTTACAGAGATTAAAATAGAAAGTTAACAGCTTGGTTAAAGTCAACAGCACGGTTCTCATTTACACTAAGGCTGCTATACACTCCTCTGGCTGTGTACAAAGGTGCAAATGTAACAATTTATCCATTTACATCTACTTTAAGGTCCCATTGCACTACCAGGCAGTGCACAGCAGTATTAGTTTAAATGAGGACCAGGCCCTAAGGCCAGGTCTTCATTACTGACCTATATCAATATAACTGTGTCATTCAGGGTGAAAAATCCACCCCCGAGTGATGTAGTTATACTGACCTAGCCCCGTGAAGACAGGTATGTCGGCAGGAGAGATTCTCCCATCGACATAGTTATTGCCTCTCGGGCAGGTGAATTAACTAATTGACAGGAGAAGCTCTCCCAAGTGTAGGAGTGTCTTCACTAAAGTGCTACAGCTGCATCAGTGCAGCTGCGCCGCTGCAGTGCTGTATGTGAAGACAAGCCCTAAGTGATTTGACCAAGGACACGCAGCAAGTCAGCGATGGGACTTGGTCTAAAACCCAGTTTTCCTTACTCAGTCTCCTATGCTCTGCCCAATGGATTTTGGTTGCTGGAAACTGCTGGTTTTCTGTCAAATCAAAAATGTCAAAGAAAATTTGACAAAAATAAAAAAAAAAAGCCACTGAATTTTTTTTTACGAGGCGATTCTTCTCTCACTTACTCCAGTGTAAAATGGGAATGACTTCACTGAAGGCAGAGTTACACTGGTGTAAGAGAAGAGAATTAGGCCTGATGTGTACAGATGATTCCATAATCTTGAATGGGTGCTACACTTGCCACATGGACACCATTTCTTCTATCAACAGATATAAAACCAGAGGATCACAATTCCTACCTTGGTTCCCCTTGGCTCCAGCAGGAAGCAAGTTCCAGCAGCCATTTACAGGGTACATGTTTCTCCCCCCATTGCACCAGCTCACTCTGCTGGCCAGCATGTTAGGAGTCAAAACTAAGGTTCCATCTACTCTGTACCCCCCCCTCCACCTACTCACTTCCAATGGCAGGGGGAATTGAGACTCCATGAAGCCTGCTTTCCTCCCTGCATTCAGATTAGCAATCTGGATATATGTGTAAGCGGGGGAATGGTCCCGCTACTGTGGGGAACTTTCCTGGCTTCTGCACTACCCCGGTGAAGTGGGCTAGCAAAAGGATCTGAGTCCTTGCTCCCACTTCCTTTACCCAGAGGCCTCCCTGCCCTTGAGGACTCCCCTTCCACTCTCCTGTCTGGCAGAGTCCTTGTAAACCCCAACAAGGCTGGGCCCAGGATTCCTGGGGGACTCGACCACCAACCCTGCTGTGGTCACCCAGGACAGGGGCTAGGGTGTCCCCACTCCGGGGTACTTTCTCTGCACTGGGCACCTCCCTGACCCACTGATCATTTCATACAATTTAAAGCAAATATAAGTTGTTTAATTAACAATTAATTTTAAAAAAGAATAAGGAAAAATGGGAAAGGTTAAAGGAAAACATCATCCCGCTCTGTGGCAGGGAACATCACAAACAGTGTCTCTGGAACGTCAGGGCAGTTCACAGTCTGGTCCCAGGCCTCCTTCTCAAGCCCTGGCTGTGCTGCAGAGATGCTGTGGGTTGGACACTTGCTCTGGCGGTGGCCACACACTCTCAGGCTCTAGGTGGCAGGACCCTTTTTCCCAGCATCGCCCCTGCCCAGTTGGGGTTATGATCCCCCTCCAAGTCTGGCCTGCAGAGCCTCTTGGCTGAGGCATCTTCCTGCGCTGGGCCCACTGCCCAGGGTCCCCCTCACTCTCCCCAGCTGCTCACCGCACCCAGCTCCGGACTGCTCCAGCTCCAGCTCCGCTCTGCCTCAGAACAGCTGCTGCTGCTCCTCTGCCTTCAGCTCCCTGGGCTGGTTCTCTGGCCCCTCTGGCTCTGGTTGCTACAGCTCGCCTCCCAGGGCACGTCTGCTCTTTCTGGGCTGTGCTCTGGCTTTGGGGCTGCAGCTCTGCGTCCAGCAACTTAGCTCGAGCCCCTGCTCTCTCCTTAGCTCGGCCCCATTCTGTTTGACTCAGGCCATTCCAGTTCACACAGAGGACGGGACCCCCCTGACTTCCTGATTAGCCTGCCCACCTGGTCAATCAGGCTGATCTGGAGCATTGGCCTCTCCCCATTGTTCCTGGGGACTGTCAGGCTCCTGATTTGCCATCGACCCTTCCCCTTTTAGTGCTGGGAGCTAGCCAACCAAAACATCCCCACTGAATGTTAGTAAGGGGACAACAGTCCCCTTACATATGCTTCTGCATAGCCTCTTACGGGCAAGTGACAAAATTCCCCTTTATAAATTAAATCATAATGATCCCTGCTGGGTGATGGGGCAAACACTGTGGGGTAGTGTTTAAAAATAAAAGGAAACGCCTCCAGACAGCCATCCGTTTTCCATGTTCTTTGTTCTTGTGGGAGATTAGAATAAAATTCAGAGCAATAAATAAATGAGTTTGAGATGTCCAACATTAATTGAATAGATGACAACACTCACTAAACAAATGTCAGATATTTACTGGGAAGGAATCCAGTTATTCAGCTTTCAAGTCACTCCAATAAAGAGGCAGCTTTGTTATTAGGAGGGGAAAGAAGAAAATGCACTTTTTAGTGAGATGCTTGAAATGGAGGATCTCACTTATGAAAAAATAATGTTATATTGCTCCTAAGAATGACATTTCATAATGGGGGCTTCCTGTTCTCTAGAATGCTCTTATTTTTGCCATAAGCAATACAAGTGAAAATATACTAGGCAAACCAAAGGGAAAACATTTTCATGTAACCTTATTGAACTAGCCTAATGGAAGTTCATTAATCTAATCTCCATATATCTGGAACTAAATGTAACCTTATTACTAAACATAGTATCACAGACAAGAGAAAAAGTCACCACATATGCTGTTGTTTAAAAAACACTAGATGACTTGTCCAAGGTCGCATGGAGTCGATGTAACAATGGGATTAGTAATCAGGTGTCCCCTGCTGCTGTCACCACATTGCCCCTCTGTCAAAGTCCATCTTAATAGAAAATTAGTGATCAAGTCTGTCTTGTAGGCAAAGCAACCATCTAACCTCATGGAAAGTTTGTGATGCAGAGCATTTCATTAATGATTGCTCATTGCTTATAAACACCCGGAACCATGGCCCATTTCCAGCAGTTCCTATCAGTTAAAACCAATGATTCTACACAGGTTTTCTAGAGTCTCTGAGGAGATGCTGCCCTCCACCCCCTTTGTCTGTGTTACTGGGTATTTTCATAGTGCTGCCAGTTTAGATAAGACATTCCACTGCATTTTGGTTTCGCCAGTGGGCCCTGTTCTTGTATTCCAATTGTGCCATTGGAGTGGACAAGAAATGCAGATTTGGTCTAGATGCTTCAAAGGCAGCAAGCATCATGGATACAGTATTTTACACTGTGGTGACTTTTCTTTGATCAAATTGACATTGCTGTACACTGTAGGCAGACGGCACAGAAAAATCTCCATTCCACTTCAGCTGCATTCTCCAGCCCTTATAGAGCAACCACTGCAATATTCTGCAGTAACGTGCAACACACTGCTGATTACAATATTACTGTAGTGGTTTTAAGTGGAAAGCACATTAGGGTGTTATTTCTGTAATAGGGGAACGTCGTTTATCCACTAACAATAAGAAAAATGTACTAGTATTGCACAGAAACAACATGCAAGCTATTCTCATGACTTTTTTCCCCTCTCTTCTACCAGCCCCCAAAAATAATCCTGAAAGCACTTCCTCCAACAGGCAGGTAAGTACTGGACAGAGCCCTTTCCATACTGTATTTTTCAGCTATTATCGTTTCAGCCTTAAGGCTACACATACTAACCAGGGTCATCGGACACTGTGACCTGGGTGGAAGGATTCCCCATGGAACTGTTCAGCAAACAGCCTGTTTATTCAGACCGGCTGAAATTCTCACTTGTGCAGGGGGCCTACACAAAGCCTGTGCATCTCTTAACCCCCATGTAGGGCTTGTCTTCATTAGTGCAAAGATGTGTTTTTAACCCACCTAGAGTAGCCCCAGCAGTTATAGTTTTAACACATTTGCTGACTGAGGTAAACCTTAGTTGGCAATCTAGGGTTTACCTTGACTAGCTGACACATTAGAACTACAGTTTGCCTTATCTTCAGTAGGATTATGACAAATGCCAAGAAAACTCTTTTTTCCTAGAGAAGACAAGACCGGTCAGGGTATTAATGGGGCCTAGATTTCTATTGTTATTTATTAGAGTCAGTGTGCTTGGTGCTGTACAGGACACAGTTATAGACTCCCTACCCAGGAGACATTACAGTCAAAACAAGACAGACATTGAACAGATAGGATGCACTGGGAAGGTTGCTATTTTGACATGGATTTATATTTATACATAATTTTAAATTAACAATTCACTTTTGGAGGGCATCATGGATAGAGCTGCCAGTTACTTTTATATTCACCCACGAAAGCTTATGCTCCAATACTTCTGTTAGTCTATAAGGTGCCACAGGACTCTTTGTCACTTTTTATATCAGGCATACCATAAGACAGTTGCCATGTAACCATTTTTAATGTACACGAGACAGAAGCAGGTGATGAATTGGCTTTTAAATGACTAATGAAAATACATTATTTAAAGTAACAATCCAGGGGATTAAGCAGCAGCATTAAACCAGACAGAATGATCATAATTATGGTTAATTAAACACCACATCCTATCTATTGGAGAGCTAAATTTGTCAAAAAACCAACAAATATAGGGTGAAATTGCTATAGCATTTCCCAAAGCTAAGGCAAAGCTCTTTGATTGCTACTAGACAATTTATTTATTTATTTTATCTCCTGATTTGTTTAATGTTAGATGCACGCTTCCTAAGGCAAGCTCTGCATTTGTTGTGGGTTTTACCAGAGCTCTCCTACACACGCCTTTGATGGAATGTAAAACGTTCTCACAGCTACAGAGATATAATAAATTTCCCTTAGTTTAAACAAATGTTCATAGTCTTAACTTTTCAAATCCTGCCCACAAATCACTTACACTTTAAACAGGGCAGCCTGAAAACAATGACTATGGCGGAACTCAAAAAACGTTCAAAGGGTTATTTTAATTACATAATAGCAAATATTGGCACATGTGTGTAACGCTCAAAGCATAATGTGCCCCCCTCTTCCCTTTTCCTGTAATCTGATTCTAACATGTAGCATCTATAATGAAAGAGCCCTACTGTTTCTATTTTTAAAAAAAAAATCTTTACATATTTTTGCTGACTCAGAATCCATTAATTTAAAAGCTATTGGAGAGAAATGATAGCCTTGAATCTTAAAAGGTTGGCTGTGGAAGCCATCTGTTGGCAGTCACACACTATAACAATGCAAAGCTACAAATGCCCCTCATATGCAAAAGGTGGCTTTCATCACAAAAGCTTGCACTTGAAAGGAAGCCATTGGAAATTAAGTAATCTGTTAGGAGCCACTCAGAAGAAACCACCTGCCTAAAACAGAATGGTCAAATCAGCCACTTTGAAGATAGGCAATTGAACAAGAATCATCATGGGAAGGACCACATCATTTTCCTTAGTAATTCTTTTTTTAATTGGAAGAGTGAACAAAGCATTACCCCATATTCAGTAACACAGATTGTGTGAATATGTAGATACAGGCACATACACCAAAGTTGATATAGTCTCATGTGTGACTTTTCAATCTGAAATAAAATAATAGAGTTCAAAGAATTAGGTTAGTAGCCACGTCACTTGCTTTACTCAGCTTCCTGCTACACGTCACACCCGTCCCCCCGTCTCCCCCCCCCACACACGGCAAATATTCTGGGGTGTATTAACAGGGATGTCATATGTAAGAGATGTGGTAACTGACCTGTTCTACTTGGCACTGATGAGGCCTCTTTGGAGTATTGGGTCCAATTTTGAACAAAAAATTATATGGATAAACTAGAGAGAGTCCAGAACAGAGCAATAAAAATTATTTTAAAAAAGGGGGGAGGGATAGCTCAGTGGTTTGAGCATTGGCCTGTTAAACCCAAGGTTATGAGTTCAATCCTTGAGGGGGCCATTTAGGGACCTGGTGCAAAAATCTGTCTGGGGTTTGATCCTACTTTGAGCAGGGAGTTGGACTAGATGACCTCCTAAGGGCCCTTCCAACCCTGATTAAAAAAAAAAAAAACCCTCAAAAAAGATATACTGGCACTAGAAAAGGTAAAGGGCAACTAAAATGATTAGGGGTTTGGAATGGGTCCCATATGAGGAGAGATTAAAGAGGCTAGGACTCCTCAGGTTGGAAAAGAGGAGACTAAGGGGGGATATGATGGAGGTATATAAAATCATGAGTGATGTGGAGAAAGTGGATACGGAAAAGTTATTTACTTATTCCCATAATAAAAGAACTAGGGGTCACCAAATTAAATTAATAGGCAGCAGGTTTAAAACAAATACAAGGAAGTTCTTCTTCACGCAGTGCACAGTCAACTTGTGGAACTCCTTACCGAAGGAGGTTGTGAAGGCTAGGACTATAACAGCGTTTAAAAGAGAACTGGATAAATTCATGGTGGTTAAGTCCATTAATGGCTATTAGCCAGGATGGGTAAGGAATGGTGTCCCTAGCCTCTGTTTGTCAGAGGACGAAGATGGATGGCAGGAGAGAGATCACTTGATCATTGCCTGTTAGGTCCACTCCCTATGGGGCATCTGGCATTGGCCACTGTCAGTAGACAGGATACTGGGCTAGATGGACTTTTGGTCTGACCCGGTATGGCCGTTCTTATGTTTATGTTCTTATTGAAGGTTTAGAAAACCCAACCTATGAGGAAAGGCTAAAAAAAACCTAGATATGTTTAGTCTTGGGAAAAGAAGACTGAGTGCGGACCTAATAACAATCTTCAAATATGTTAAGGACTGTTATAATGAGGACCATGCTCAATTGTTCTCCATGTCCATCCACTGAGAATAAGAGAAGTAGTAATGGGCTTAATCTGCAGCAAGGGAGATTTAGGTTAGATATTAGGAAAAAACTTTCCAACTGTAAAGGTAATTAAGCACTGGATATTCTACAAACACCCGTCAAAGATGGTTTAGATATACTTGGTCCTGCCCCATCACAAAGGATTGGACTAGATGACCTCTTAGGTCCCTTCCAGCTCTACATTTCTATGAGTCTATATCAGTTAGAGCCATATTGAGAAAATATAAAAATTATAAGGCCACATTTTCTTAGAAAGGACACATGCAGCCTAGAGGAACGTGCAGTGAAACTACAACTGATACATACGGCATCTGCCAGTGGTCTCTTTCCTACACGGCACATGCCATAGAAAGCATATTACAGGGTTCTGCAACTTGCATAGATGGGAAGATTAATTTCCAGTTTGTAGTCCTGATTTACTAAACTCTTAATGAGCTAGGCTCACACTATCTCAGAAAGCACGTCTTCTTACAGTGTGAAGTTCACTGATCAGTAAAGCTTAGAGAAGAAACTTAACACCATAGCTGTAGAAAAGGCAGCTCAATATCATAGATACAAACAAATACAAGCAAACAACCAAGACAAGCTCCTAAGAAAGAAACCCAACAGCTCTCTCATTCCCAACTCGTGCTGCACTTGCTCAGAAAGGAGTCCTGAAGAACTCTTTGTGAGAAAACCAGAACCCCCTTAAACATACAGTATCCATATAAGGACCCAGGTTATCCCACCATGATAGCTGTTATCTAGAGCAATGGTTCCCAAACTGGGGTTCGTGAACCCCTGGGGGTTCGCGAAATGTTACAGGGGGTTCTAGAAAAAAAATTCCCTAATGGCGGCCAGAGGTGTCCCTAAGGACCCCGGGCAGCATGGGGTCAGCAGCCCAGAGCCCCTAGACTTACAAGAGCTAAGCAGATCAAAGCAAGCACATCTACCACACTGAGGAGATTTAAACATCAAGACTCCTTATAAGAAATGGAAAAGGGAGGTGGATATTTTTTGCTGTTATTAAAATTAAATAGGCAGCTAGTGTTGTTTTTAAAAGTATTATGAAGAACAAATGTAAGCTTTGTTGTAACGTGTCGTTTGCCTGGACTGCTCAAGACCTGAATGCTTGTGTAGCAGGAACTCTGAGTTGGCTTCTTAAATACCTTCATGCTGTTTCACTCCTTGATGAAACATAAGATCCTTGTCTTATAACAGGCTTATTCAAAGTGATACAAGCTACGAAAGTGAGATCTTGGAAGAGTGTTGCCGTTTTCATAATGTAATACAAATACTGTAATGATAAATAATTAATAATAAATAGTGTGTAATAAGCATGTCATAAAAACAAATTTTATATTTCCAAGATCACTGCTTTTATAATTTATACTCAAATAAAGGAGAAAATCCCTGGAAATATTCATTTTTAGGAGGAGGTTTGCGGGACTTGACATTTTAGTGAAAGGGGATCACAGGTTGTTAAAGTTTGGGAACCACTGATCTAGAGCTTTGTGTATTGAAGAACCCAAGGATGCCATAGGTAGAAGGTTGTAAAGATGTTGCTTTTGTCAATCTACATGGACAGCAAAATAGATTAATTCTTTGGGGGGCAAGGTTTTTTTTTATGTGTTTGTACAACATCCAGCCCAATGGGGCCATTAACTTGACTGGGGACTATGGACAGCACTGGAATATAAATAATAAGTGTTGGTATGTGTATTAAGTTACTTGCAGGCATCACTAATCATATAACCTTTTAAAAATATCTTTTCAGCAAAGCTCTAAGAAGCAAGGATGAACAGCTTACATATTCAAGCCAGATCTCTTTGACATGTGGGAGATTTCCTCACCAAAAGGCAATAAAAAACAACAACCATAGTATTTGCACTTTGTACTTTAAAATGTAAATTCACTTGTAGAAATGAGATATTTAAACAGACTGTTTTTTTAATCTGTGAAAATGTAATAGCTAGTTTGAAAAATTATCACATACAATGTATGTGCCTTCTTTTGTCGTATGAAATCTGTACGTGTTGGAGATGTAAAAGTTTGCATTTAAACATTTTTTTAAGCAGCTTTCTTGCAAACATTAATATAGAAACCTGACTCTAGGTATCTTGGTTTCAATAGTATGCCTTGTTTTTCCTTACCAATACAGTCATTTAAACATAGTTATGCTGAAAAACTGCTTAAGATCTACTGTATTTACAATTTTGTCCAAGCAGTGTTGGAGATTTTATGTTTCCAAGTCCAAGGGAAGTGTGAAAATTGCTGTTGACTCATTTTTGCAGCCTCTAAGTGAATGGATGTTTCCCCGCTGGTGACATTTTGTTTTTATTATTTTGCTTTCCAAAGATAATGCAATGAGAATGCAACCACTAAAGGATTCCAACAGCTATTCTATGGTTAGGGCTCTTGTAGAAAAATGTATTTTATCCATTTGAGGTGCCTTCCATTATAAATTTGACTAAGGTTTTTGTTTGTTTGTTTTTGGGTGCATGTGAGGGTGTGTGTATGGGGAGGGGATATGCCCTTTTGCCTGAATTAGTCATGCAACTAACTGAAAAGCAATATCACTCAAGTTAGCCTCTGTCAAGCCCTAGAGCATGTTCCTGCAGTTAGCATAAGGCAGCAAAGGGTCACAGTTGTTCAGTATTGTAAATCTAATTATGAAGAGACAAAGAAGGCTAAACAGACTTGTCTGTCTTTTGTTTTCCCTACACCTGGCTGAGCCCCCATCCGCTCCTGATGGTGCCGCAGGGTCCATGAGACGGTAAAGCTATCACAGAACAAATTATGAATAGTTGCCGTAAGGAGGTGTAGCCAGAAAAACCCCTGCCTTGGGCATTCTCCTTGCTCTCTGGGAGAAGTTCCTACAAGTTTTCATACCTTTTCTGTCATGTTTTCCCCTCTCGTTCTCTTTTCTTTCTTTCTTTTGGAGTGCCTCAAGGGAACAGGAACTTGCAGATGTGAACTAGAATGGAACTTGAAAAAAGGTTTAGACCTTGAAAATGAATTATAAGTAATTGAATTGATCAATGCAGTGATAAATGGACTGCTGGCATCTAAAAACCATAATATGGAGGGGTGGGCACATTGCAATGAGCAGCAGTTTTATTCCATGTTGTTAAAATAAGTTGTGTGGGACTTGCCTTGGGAGCAATATGTAGATTAGCTAGTCAGAAGGATGACCTGGCTCAAACTCACATATGAAAAATCTGTGTTACGGAAACAAATGTTTCATTTAAATTCCACATGTGAATATATGCTGAAATATTGCTACGAGACCGTGCATACATTGAAATTGTTAAAAAAAGAACGTGCTAAGGTGTTTGGGGGTTTTTTGGGGAGGGGGCAAATGTGTGTTTTCTTTGTAAAAGCATTTTTTATTCAAAATTTGATATCCTTTTATAATGCTAAACTTTGAATTTAATCTTTTTTTAGATTAAAGCTTAGTATGCTATCAAACCTGTTCTGGTTGTTTTTCTTCTATGACATGAATAGCCTCTAAGAGACAACAGAGGCTAATGAAGTAAATCATTTCCAATCTTTCCTCCAAACCCACTTCTTTTCCAGCAATGACCCACACTCTGTACCTACCAATCAAGGTTCTTAGACAGCCCCCATCTCTCTGGTTTCCACACACCTCATGAGGCAGTTTAATAGGAACATTTAATAAATTAACATAAATATAGAACACACACAATGATGTTTGGTGTGGCTGCAATCAATCACTGGACATTTTACCATTTCAACCACCTTTTGTTCCTGGGTTCCTTGCAGACTGTCATCTCGCCCTATATGAATTCATGTCTTTTCTACATTGTAAATTCTTCAAGATAGAAACTTTGGGTTAGATCCTCAGCTTGTCTGTAAAATGCACAGCGGAGGTGGTGTATAAGTAAAAATAATAGGCTCAATTCTGGAAGGTGTTAAGTATTCAACACCTCTCAAGAAAGCTCAGCAAGACTGGGCCCAATGTGATTAACAATAGCATTTGTAAGTAGGAATCTGACTCTAAATCACTATGCTCTTCAGAAGAGATGTTGTGTGTATGCAATGGAACAATCTTCCATGGAAATTTCCATGACACTTTTTTCAAAAATGGGTAAGAATTTTTCACTGGCCATTCGAGTCAGCTTGTTTGAAGAATAGTCTTAGGTGCTTTTAATGTTATGACCATTATCCAAAATATCCAAAGAACAGTATGAGATCTAACAACATGACTCTCATGAAATTCCATGACTAAAACCTCAGAAGTTATTTCAAAAATCTTAGGGATTATAGTCATATAAATATTCCCCTGCCACAACCATGGTTTGGTTTTAATGCCCTGCAACTGAGCTATTATAATATTATAATACATAGTTCTTAAAATTGGATTTAGAGCTGAGCACAAAGCAAAACCCAGGATAACATACCTGATCATCAGGAAAATTCAGTGCTGGCCCATATAGCTATTTGGAGACAAGCTTAGACCCTTAACTTGTACATCCACAAACTGGAGAAATGCAGACATAGCTTGGGCCCCTCTCTTTGTAACCAGACATGTTCCTAATCCTACATAGGGAGCTATGTTGATAGATCCTTAGGCCCACGCAGAGTACCAATGACTTCTTTGGGACTCCATGTAGGTCTAACAGTATGTCTACACTTTGAGCTGGAGGTGTAATTTCCAGTTTGAGGAGCCATACCTGCGCAACCTCTGATCAAGTTTGTGCTCTAAAAATAGAAGAGTAGCTCTCCGGGGCAAGGGACTAGCTTCCCAAGTACATGCCGAGCTTGTTGGTCGGGTACGTATTCAGCTGCCCCAGAGCTAGTCACCCAAGTACATACCCATGCAAGATGCCAGGCATGTGCTCAGGAGGCTAGTCCCTCCCACCATTCGCACCATAGCAACTGAGTACATATCTGTCCAAGATGCCAGGTGTGTCCTGGGGAGGCTAGCCCCTCCCAGTACTTAGGTGGCAGTGGCTACACTTCTATTTTTAGAGCACTAGCTTGGTCAAAGCTAGGACGGGTATGTCTCCTCCAGTTGGAATTTACACCTCCAAGTCAACGTGTAGTTGACACTAAGAACCTGCCTGCATGGATCCTTTTGCAGGATTGGTGACTAGATGTTTGCTCAGAATGGTAACCCCTACAGCAAGTGCAAAACTGGGCTACCAGGCAAGAGGAGAAATATCAATGCACAACAGTAGGGAGCAGAAGGAAGAGATGTTTTAGGACAAGATTCAAAATTAAGAATGAAATCCTGCCCCCACTGAACTGAACAGCAAAACTTGCATTAAACTTCAGTGGAGCCAGAGTTTCACACCAAGGATATGTCGACACTGCAGCTGGGAACATGTTTCCAAATATGGGTAGACAGACATGAGATAGCTCAGATAGAATTACAGTGTTAAAAATAGCAATGGGACCAGGTGATTGTTTGGGCTTATACTTGGGTCACTAGCCCGATTCACTGCCCACACTGCCATGGTCACACTGCTATTTTTAGCATGGTAGGTTGAGCAGAGCTAGCACATCTGTTTACTCACACTGAGAAGCATGCTCCCAGATGGAATGTAGACATATCCTAAGTGAACGAGAATAGCAAAGGGAGAGGGTGGAGATTCCTAGACAGTTGCAGAAGAATCAAAATAATATTAAAGGTCATTTAGTGGAAAACATTGTGAGAGACATATGAAATTGTCCAGGGTCTGACAGATTAAAAAGAAGCTATTTAGTAAATGGGTTCCTTTAACGGTAGGTAATAAGAGGTGGATTAGTGGAGGTTAAGAAATCTTTGTTGACGAAGAATTTAGATGTCCATCTTAAATATTTATACTAGGGTATTATATAACTAGATTTTATATTAAGAACTGGTGTCAGGCTTTTTAATGTGGGAAGTGAAAGGTTTATTACTTTTGTTTTCTCTAAGATGGCAAATTGATGTCATTTTGGAGTAATTACTTTGACATTAAATGGAAAATAATTAAGTTTATTGATGTCTGAAGCATTAGACTGATTACAGTAAATTAGTGATACATATTGTATACTTTGCCCTTTTGAATGGTTTCAATCCAAGTGAAAATATGTCCTTTGTTTAAAAACCTCCACTATTTGATGGTATTTTTTCTTAAATAAGAGTTTATGTGGGAAGCATTCAGCAAACAAAGGAACATATTTCTCTACCTCAAACTACAGAGCAGGAAAAAAAATCTTCAATTTTTAGCTATAGCAGAAATAAATATATTTGTACAATGACCTCCTCTCAAGTTCCTTCCTCCACATCTTGTCACAGGTCCTGTCCTATGGCTAGTGTCACTGCTGTAATACTACATGGCACATGTAAAGAGTGTACATTGACAGATGAATCCATTGTGAGCATATGAACGATGCAGTGCTTCCCAGAAAAATAGTCAAGTGTAGGTTTGTTTTCACCAGAGAGCATCTTTTTTTCTTGATATTAGTGCTGCACATAACTTTTCTTACTGATTTTTGTGTGTTGAATGACTCTTCACTCTTATGTAATGTCCACTCCCTCTTGCCATGGATACTCTGAAAGAACAACTTTCCTACAACTCAACACATTAAATAAGATTAATCTATTTCAAGGAAAAGGCTGCAACTTCATTAAAGTGTAAAATTTCTAGTATATAGTATGTAAAAATATATGGGTATCTCTTAAACTATTTTATAAATAAAGGGTTTAACTCACTAGCCTGAGGTCCAGTCCATCATTAAAAGTACACCCATGATTATGCCTGTCTAGCTAGCTACCCCAGATACGTATATGGCCCCTATTACTCTCATATGTGAGCACTTCACTATCTTCAATGTATTTTTCCTCATACCAGCCCTGACAAGAGATAGGAAAGTGCTATTACCTTCCTTTTACAGATGGGGAACTGAGTCACAGAGAGACTAAGTGACTTGCCCCAGGTCACACAGAATTCTGTGGTGGAGTAGGGAATTAAACCCTGTCTTCCAAAGTCCAGGCTAACACCCGAGGCCCTATGCCAACTTTCCCCTCTCCAGTCAGACTTTCCCCAGGCTATTGACCACTGTTTGACAAACCCTTGTCTGACCATGGCACAAAGGAACAGTTCTATACCTGTTAACTCAAAGCTGATCCACAGGCAGTGTTTCTGTACCCAGGGCTTTACACTGAGGCCCAGATGTGGGACCCAACAATAAGGGACACAGGGAAAACAGCGCAGGGATCTGTAAACAGGAGATTACTCCATAGCATGGGTTCTCATCATGGGAGCTTGTGACCCAGAGGAATCACAAATAGCTCCAATGGAGGGGCAGGGAGGGGTTTGCAACCACCCTTCCTTTTTTTGTGGCTAGGTGGGAGTGGTGTCCCCATATTTTATTGTAATATGGGCACTTATGGCATGGAAAAAACCTTGAGAACCACTGTTTTGTAGCATAAGTGACAAAGTCTAAACTCTGAGTTTCATGACTTCATATGCATGATCCACAAGATTTTCAGTAGAGGTGACAGAACTGCATGCTTGAATGGATTGGAAGTAAATACAAGTCTCAGATGATGGGTGTTTGAGAGGTACCATGTATGTTCTGCCGCTCTATCAACAAATGCACTCTGCTCGTGTCAATCACTGAACTAGCCTAACAGCTATCCCCTGTCTTCACAGTACCCTCTGCTTGAATACTATCAGCACAGAACACTGGTCTTTTCATATCCCACAGCTGGGAGCCATGTTCCCTTCTGTCTATATTGCATATTTTCTAGTGTTACAGAGCTAGCATTGAAAGCAGGGAGAGGGAGCTCAGTCCCTAGCCTCAGGCACCACCCAGCTTAACCATGGAGCTGCTGCTTTTTAAAGAGCTTATTGTTTTTGGAATTGGTGCGAGTGGGAGTGGTTAAATGGTGAATCAGAGAGCAACGGGTAAAGTGAATGACAAAGAATGAGAGCGACAGAAACCGAGGGAAAGGTGGGAGAAAGGTTTAGAGAAGAGGAGAAAAAGTCAGGCAGAGAGACAGAAAGAGGGTGGAACCCAGAGAGGGAAAAGAACACACAGCCAAGTGGAAGAGGAAAATGGAGACCAAGGGAGTTAGAAAGACAATGGGTGAGAAAGAAAGGGGATCAGAAGGCAAATCACAGGGGAAATAGAGGTCCAGAAAGCAGAAAATGGAGGAGAGAGAAAAACAAAGGGAAAGTAAAGGGGAGAGTAAGGCCGGGAATAAAAAGTGGCCATGGAAAGAACAAGAAAGAGAGCTCCAAGACAAGTACAGAAAGTGATAGAGACTGAGAGAAGCAGAGAGGGAAGAGCAGGAAGAGAGGAAAAGAGAGTGACACACATATGAATGGGTTGAATCCCAAGAGTTTACATCTCCTCAGTCCAGAAACGTGTTCAGTAGCCCCACATCTACTTCCTGATCTATCCTAAAGGGTCCAAACTGACTTCACTGTCAATACACCAGGGACAGAGTTGGCCCCATGTGTTACATTTGGCTGTGGCTCTTAGTCTGAAGAGACCTTTGTACTCATGGGCAGTCCTGAGGCCATCCCTGGATCCAGGAAGTCTGGATCCAGGAAGTCTAAGCAATATTTAATGAAAATCTGAATGCAGAAACCAACATATATTTCTAAATTAGGAGCAGATTTGGACAGGATGAGGAAATCCTAACCACAACAAAGATGATTTTCCTTTTGTATTTTTTATGCAGTAAAGCTTTAAGCAAAATGTAATTAAATTTTTTGATTTCATTCATTGTACCAATAGATCCTCTCAAGGCTTGGCTGATACCCTACAGTTTAATATTTTCTTTAATCAACACATTGATGGCAACAGATTACAACAGAGCATTGGCGTTTGTGGTTGCCTTTATGTTTACTCTTGGGGTGCCTGAAAACTAATGATTAAAAGACTTTCCAAAATCTTAATCCAGGGATTATGGGTTCAGAGCGTGTGCACAAAATGTGTTCAGGGAAACTTTGAAAGCATCAGAGGCACCAACTGGAGCTCCCTGGAAGGTACTGAATGCTGTGATAGTTGGATTGCACCAGACGGACGTTGTAATAGTGTCTTTCACTGCTGGCACAATGCAAATAATCATGAAAATAGCTAATACTAGGAAATGCTTCCCACTAAAGATTTTCAATAGTGCTATGGAAGGTGTGTGTGATCTATAGCAAGCAACACAGGCAGGTCTCATGAAAATAGCACACTGAGTTGTGTAGATGCCAGTGTGTCAGAAATAACTGGGAGAGGGCCGGAAGGAGAAAGGCAGGCCTGGGAATGTGCAGAGAAAGAGAGATACACACACTCCTTAAAGGAGGATGAGGTAAGAGGGAGAGACCACTAAAGGTCATCAGTTGAGGCTATCCTTTCTAGAAATCTCAATTCAGCCAAGTTGGCTTACAACCTTACATTTCATGTGAAGAGAGATTTTAATTGCATTCTGATACACTGTGGGGAAAAAACACTCTCTCAGATACAAGGTGGGTGAGGTGATATCTTTTACTGGACCAACTTCTGTTGGTGATACACACAAACTTTCAAGCTTATACAGTCTCTCTCTCTCTCTCCAATAGAAGTTGGTGCAATACAAGATATTTCCTCACCCACCTTGTGTGTCTAATATCCTGGGACCAACCTGGCTACAACTCTACTGCATATGACACTTTATCTCGTTAGTTTCACTGAAAATCTTGCTGAAAACATCTACAGGACCCGTTAGAACCCAGAAGCTTTTCCTATTCAATATTTATATCCTGGCAGTGCCCCAAAGCCCCAGCTTGGATTGAGGCCCCATTGTGCTGGACACTGTGTGTGCACAGATCAGAGACAATCCCTGCATTGTGGGGCTTCCAATCAAAAGAGATTAAGGGATGTGGATACCACCCATAAGTGGATGAGTATGGTAAATTGGGACAGCTTTGTTAATTACATGTATTGTGGGGCTGGGTTTGTTAATTTTACTTGGGGCTAGAGGTAAGAAAGAAATAAAAAGAAGGCAGCACACCTTGTCACCTCTTCAGCTGGTCAGCCAGCAGGGTTTTGTAAGCATCCTGGCAGAGGTGAGTCCTTAGGAGGGATCTGAAGGAGGGTAAGATGTTGACTGTTTGAGTTATCAGGGAGTTTCCCGCATGCATTCGTTAATTTGTGCCAGGGCTTGTTTGAGCCCCGACATCCCTTTCATTACAAATTAAGCACTGAAAGGATGGGTTGGTTAAGGAAAAAGCTGACTGGTGGCCAGTAAAGGCCGGGAATACTGACAGAAAGAAGATGCTGGGGTCAATGTCACAATAGGTTACTCAATCAGCTAGGTGGGGGGGGGAGGGGCAGTTAAGTAACGAAGGGTCTTAAAGCAGGACACTTGTTTTTTATGCAGAAGTGCAGGGGACATAAAGAGGTGATGTGATTAGAACCGTAAGCCAAGATGATTTTAGCAGCAGCATTCTCAATATGCTTGAAGGGAGCAAAGTTGCAGTAGTCAAGGCCAGAAAGCGGTAATAAAAAAAATAGAAGTGTCCATCACAACTTAAATCAAATAGGCCTTCATCCTTCTCAGCCTCTTACACACACACTTTTCTTGCTGAGATCTGTTGCATGTATGCCTTTCCAGGGCTATGCATCTGCCCCTGAGTGAGGGGGTGCCAGACAGGGCCGGCTCCAGGGTTTTTGCCGCGCCAAGCGGCGCAAAAAAAAAAAAAAAGCCGCAATCGTGATCTCTGGCAGCAATTCGGCGGGAGGTCCTTCGCTCTCAGCAGGAGTAAGGGACCGTCCGCTGAATTGCCGCCGAATAGCTGGACGTGCCGCCCCTCTCCAGAGTGGCCGCCCCAAGCACCTGCTTGGCAAGCTGGTGCCTGGAGCCGGCCCTGGTGCCAGATGCACCATGAACTATGTAAAGATCAGGTCATGCAATCCCCACCACCTAAGCAGATCTTTGGGAATAGCTGGCTCAAATGCCACTGACCCTCAGCCAGCCTAACTGAACCAGTGCCCCCTCCCTACATTTCTCACCCAGACACCACCCTGGCTCTTTTTATACATCAGAAGCTTTCAGAGTATTTTTTTTTTTTTTTTTTTTTTAAGAGATTTGAAAACACACGCAGTTCAAGTTCATGCATTCCACATTTCTCCTACAACAGAATTAAATAAATGTTGCAGAAGGTGACTACTGAAAGACAACAGAAATTGTTTTATAATGCAACTTTGCCTTTAACTAGCAACAGAAATGTGATACCCAAGCATAAGAAGTGTATTATCATATTTTCCTTCTTAATCCTACCATAATTGTGGATGTTATTTGTTTAAGAAATCAGCCTATATTGCATGAGTGCTAGAAATAAAACAGTAATGATGTCTGCTTAATTCCAGAAATATTTCCATATGTCTTGTTTTAATTGGTTCTCCAGTGGAAAATGTAGATATTGTCACAAGGGAGATACATATACAGCATTGGTTGATGGCATCCATTAGCACAACTTTCCCTACGCTCTACCCACTCCTATCCCTCCGCCTCAGTTTTCCACTGGGGTCCAAATAGAGGCTGTGGCACTATGAAATACTTGAACTTGTACCAGTTGCTGCCTAATGAATAATGCTGCCATTCCTCCTTTGGATAATAGAAAGCAGAGATGGAAGAAACCTATTAAGTCATCTCATCCATCCCTTTGAAGATGCAGGGTTGTTCCTTCCTGTATACTTTTGGCAATGCTTTGTGGAGCGTACTTTAACATTTTATGTTTCATGTGTGCATTATAGTGAGTTTCAATTATGTTTCTAACAATCACTTTCTTTTCATTAGAGGCAGAGGAAAACCAAAGGAATTCCCTTTGTTCTAGGAAGGCTAACAGTCATATTCTGCCTTGCAAGTGTTCAGAAAATCCATATCCTGTGAAGTTCTATTGACTTTAATAGTACCCTGCATGCACCTCCATGGGCAAAATTTGGCCCTAGCAGGTTAATATGTGGTTAAGATGTACTCCGGAACATCACAAATTAGCTTTTCACCACGACAGCGCCTGTCTGGAAAGGCAAATGAGTTTACTGATTTCATCCTAATCCCAGTTTGTTCATAATGTCACAAAACCATGAGGTAATTTGCCATAACTTACAGCCTTTGCTTGGAGTACAAGTGGTGGAATACAAATGGTGTTGTAGGTCAAGGTGGAAGTTTCAGTGTCAGAGCCATACTTTGCCCAGTGCTATTCCTGGCTATAATGTTCATGAGGGTAAACCCCAATTTTAAAGCAGTTCTTACATAGTAATTGTGACAAAGTGGGAATTTCCTGCAACATTGTTATGAATCCTATGCGCACCTCAGTTTCCCTCTTTACTTTGCATTGCTATTCAGTGATAGAGAAAGCATCAAGTCCACTCTTGAGGCAGCGCAGGAGTATGGAGAGGTGTGTCCCCCACCCCCCCGGCAGTCTGGGCTGGAATGAATGGGTCGTTCAGAAACTGGCTGGAACCTGCTGAAAGTGACCCAGATCAATACAGAATCTGAAAGAGACAATGGGAAGCCCCAGTGACCAGAATGTTCACACCCAGAAATCAGTAATAAAGAGGAAGGATACCTCAACTCCCTCTCATCAGAGGAGCTGAGCAGAGGCCAGCTTAAGAGCAAAGGACTGAGAAGTGACTGGCAGGGGATAAAGGGTTGGCTTCTGGAAGAGACTGCTTGTTCTCACCTGGGACTGACAAAGGGACAGAGAGAGACAAAACCTGAAATGGAGTCCTTTACAGCTCAGTTGGTGGATTGCTCTGGCTTGGCCAGATGGACTACGTCTTAACACTTATTTATCTGTGCTAATCTACAGGACTGCCAATGCTGTGTTCCAACTGAGAAATAATCCCTATGCAGTTTTGAACATGCTGCTTGGTGTCACTGCAAATCTTTGCAGAGGTGCATTGGACTCACTTTGCTGGGCTCACTAGGCAGAGCTCATGGTGTGAAGCCAGAGGTGCTGGAGCCCAGAGGCTCAGTTCTGGAGGTGATGAGACCACATGGCCTACCCTGAAGGAAGAGTAAGCCCCTTAGAGGTCTGGCACACTGACAGGGTTCCTCCAAGAGACCGTTTAAAAGCTGGGGCATAGCATAGATCCTGTGAATCCATGATACTAATAAGTTACATTTATCTTAAGACTTAGTTAATAGTCAAAGGAAGACATGTAGATATAAATATCTATAAAAATGTCCCATTCCCTAATATCCTGGGTGCACTTCCCTCAATAAAAAACACATTTAGAATTGAAAGTAACAACATTGTGGCAGCATCAGAACAGTCCCCAGAATAATTTCCCTGCCCTACAGAATATCTGTACCAATCCCATAAAACAACTTTTCACTTCCAGACTGGGTCAGGTAGAGGCATGAGCAAATAGAGGGGCCTTACTCTGTACTTCAAAGTTGTGAACAGAGTAGAGACAAGTGGTTGGCTGCCACCAGGCTTCTGTGATTTACACCTACAGCCCAGACCAGTGCATAGCTGGCCCCAGATACAGGTGTACATATAGTTATGCTTATTAGCTGATTTCTTGGGAGAATGAGAAATAAGAAGTCGGAGGTAGAGATTTGAAGGGCAAGACAATAGCCACTTCAATGACAAGTTTTTTTCTGTGAGCAGGGAGAGGATCAAATTTCAGATATGTAATCCAGACATCGGTACTGACGTAATGGTCTGGATTATCATCAGAAGGAAATAAATGTGGATCCATGTATTGTGAAAAGCCAGCAGGTTGGTTGATTCTGTGAAGGATGAATCAGGAACAAGTTCAAGATCCAAAATTTAAGAATTAAACAACTCAATATATGTTTGCTTATACTGGGTAAAATTCACCTCATGCAGAGAGCCCATAGAAGATATAGGCACTACATGTGTGGGCTCACCACACAGAGAGTGAATTATGCCTTTATTGACCATGACTTCTGAAGCCCTGTATCCAGTAAGGAGCACGGTTGGCAGCACAGACTATAAAAGCAGGATTCTGGCAAGCCCACTGTTCATACCAGAAAGCTGTGATGTGCATGTGTGTGTGTGTGTGTTCCAGAAACCCGTGGGCAGTAATTGTGAAGAGAAATGATTAGTGTACATCAACTTAAAAGGGATTTCAATTTTAATTTAGTTATTTACTTCAAAACCAGGCTTCACATAGAAGTCGTAGATAGAAGTTTTGAGATTGAGGGCTTGCCAGTGAGAGGTCTGACCTGCTAGTGAAACTCATGTCGCAGGAAAGTTAGTTATCCTTTGCTCATCCATTCTAATAGTGACTAATGCAAGATCCATAGCAGTGAGTTATCTGTGGCCATACAGATGGCAAGCTGCAGTACACTGGTATTGTAAATGAAAAGTAGAGGACAAGCTGTGGACAGAAAACAATTGCAGGAGGGAAATCCTAGCTAAGAGATTGACAGACATTTTTCCTGGTGTAAGACTTGCTTTTTAACCCAGTGATTCTGTATAAAACCATCCTTCACATCACAGCAGATTTGTAATTCAGGCTGTAATATTTGCCTTGGTTATACTAAAGCGTCTTTACACTGTGAATGGAATTTACTCCTACCTGAAGATACTATTATGCCACCAGAACAGTGTAAATGGGCCTCCGTACCACCTAGAATCAGGCCCCAGATCTTATTTTTCCACATGGGCTGTGTCAGTTTTTAAGCAGAACTTCCTGGTGCTTGCATATTCTCTCTTTTTCTCATCCATTGTCATGTCTCCTTTGATTGTATGCTCTTTGGAGCAGAAACTGCCTATGACTCTCTTTGTGCAGTTCCTAGTACAATAAACCCCCCACATGCTACCGTAACACAAATAATAACCACAATGCTTAATCCTACCAGTGGCTATATTGCCACTCATTTCCATTTGTTAATTTTTATTTTGTACTTTGTACTCATTTCAAAGTATTTATGTACTTCTAATGTGCTGTGAACTTTATTTGAAGGTATGCTAACATACTTCAGGTCTATTTTCTCCTCACTTACAAAACACTGAATCAGCTGTTCCTCATACAGCCAAGCCAGTTTGCTTTCTTGCTTTATTATAGCAACAGATGTTGGTTACTGCCAAGATTACAGCCCATACACTTAGTCTGAAGCGACCTCTTGTCTAAATAATGCATTACTCAAAGGTCTGTATAGTGCCTGCACCATCAGCCAGCATAACTTGGGATGCCTAATACAAAGATACGCAGACAATGTCATGAAGTACCTCTGCAACACTCAACTTTACTACTTGAAACTCGTCTCAATCAACAGCTTAGCAAACTTATCCGGAACCGGTACAATTTTGGGAATAGGTATGTGGTGGAGCTTTGATATTTTCTTTAATGTGGCCAGGGTTTCACTCTTTACATCAAGATTGTTTTTCCCCCTCTTATGCACTAACTCAGACAGAGATATGGGTTTGATGCAGGAATTACTGGATTTAATTCTGTGGCCTGTGGGATGCAGGAGGTCAGACTAGATGATCATAATGGTCCCTTCTGCCTTAAAAATCTATTAATTCTAAAATAAGATTTTAGATATACAAGATGGCTTTTGCACAGGAGATGAGGGAGGAAGGTGGATTAATGCAAATAGCTTCAACTGCACCTTTACCTGTAATGTTAAATGGCAAAAGAAGCCCATCTCTAGTGTTGAGATCTACCATTGGATGTGAATATTGCCAAAGTGGTTTTCTTTTTTTCGTTTTTTGTTTTGAGCAGTGGGAAAGAGGGTGGAGAAATATTTGTATGCAGGGATTTAGTTCAATCCATGATAGAGATTAGGAGCTCAGTTTAGATTTCAGATCCAAAATTTCTCCGATCTTTAATTAAAGTGAAACAAAATTAAAAGTCAGCACATCCTCTCTCTTAATGGAGGTTTTTAAGAACAGGTTAGACAAGCATCGGTCAGGGATGGTCTAGGTTTACTTGGTCCTGGCCTCAGTATATGCGGGATGGGCTAGATGACCTCTCTTAGTCCCTTCCAGCTCTACATCTCTAAGATTCTCTTATTGTGTGATTCTATCATTACCATGATCTAATAAATAGCATTCACTATCAAGCTAAAAAGCAGGAGTCCAAAGGTACAAAGAAGAGGAATATAAGAATGGCCATAATGGGTCAGACCAATGGTCCATCTAGCCCAGTATCCTGTCTTCTGACAGTGGCCAGTGCCTGATGCTTCAGAGGAAATGAACAGAACGGAGCAATTTCAAATGATTGATATCCTGTTGGCCAGTCCCAGCGTCTGACAGCCAGAGGTTTAATGAAACAGAGCATGAGGTTGCACCCCTGACCATCTTGGCTAATAGCCATTGATGGACCTATCCTCCATGAACTTATCTAATTTTATTTTGAACCCAGTTATACTTTTGGCATTCACACAGCAATGAATTCCACAGGTTGACTGTGCATTGTGTGAAGAAATACTTCCTTTTGTTTGTTTTAAACCCCCTGCCTATAAATTTAATCAGGTGCCCTCTAGTTCTTGTGTTATGTGAAGGAGTAACAAAAAAATAAATAAATCTACATTTGTATGTTGCACTTTCACAATAAAGAGACTGCACTACAGTACTTGTATGAGGTGAATTGAAAAATACTATTTCTTGTTTCTTTTTTACAGTGCAAATATTTGTAATAAAACAAAGTGAGCGCTATACACTTTGCATTCTGTGTTGTAATTGAAATTAATATATTTGAAAATGTAGAAAACATCCAAAAATATTTATAATAAATTCCACTTTATATTCTGTTATTGTTTAACAGTGCAATTAAATTTGTGATTAATCACGATTAATTTTTTTTAGTCACCGTAATTTGTTCTGAGCTAATTGCTTGAGTTAACTGTGATTAATTGACAGCCCTAGACATTTCTATCCATAGAGATTCTATGGTACCGTTTGAGTCATTTAAGATTTTTACTTTCTTTGACTGTATGCTTTCTTTCTCATACAATGCCACTCCCCCACCAGCGCAACCTACTCTATCATTCCTGTATACCCTAGTATTACCACATCCTATTGATTATCCTAATTGCACCAAGTTTCCATGATGCTTATTATATCAATAGCCTCATTTAATGCCAGACACTCTTGTTCACCCATCTTAGTATTTAAACTTCTAGAATTTTACATAAGCACTTGTACATTTTGTCAATATTCAGTTGCTTATCTTCATGTGTTATAGTAGCACTTCAGAGTTACGAACACCTTGGGAACGGAGGTTGTTCGTAATTCTGAAACGTTCGTAACTCTGAACAAAATGTTATGGTTGTTCTTTCAAAAGTTTACAACTGAACACTGATTTAACACAGCTTTGAAACTTTGCTATGCAGCAGAAAAATGCTGCTTTCCCTTTAGTATTTTAGTATTTTATGTTTAACACAGTAACACATACTCTTCATCATCAGAGAAGATGCCCCTGTGCCTAGCTGGTAGCTATCTATGGCCTCAATTCAACACAGTACTTAGGCCCAGATTTTTAAAGCTATTCAGGCATTTCTGTGTTCAGCATCGCAACTCCTAACTGATTTAGGAGCCTACATCTCATTTTCAAAAGGGATTTAGACAATTGATGAGATTAGACTCCTAAATACCTAAATCCCTTTTGAAAGTGAGATTTAATCCCTAAATCAGGAAGGCGCTGTGATGGTGATGGCAGCAATGCCTAAATAGCTTTAAAAATCTGGTCTTTAGACATTTACTTAAGTGCTTTGCTGAATCAGGGCTTGAGTCAACATGGAAGACCAATGGTTTCAAAGTTAGTCAGGCCCTATAGCTGTACTCAATGGAGCTACACCAGCGTACACCAGATGAGGATCTGGTCCAACATGTAATACTCCTTTGTTTTAGCCATTCCCCACATTTGAATGCAGAATGTTCCTGACATTTGACAGTGAGGTGAAACAACTTACATGATATTACTGATATAATTATGATAAAAAACAGAATTCAGATCAGTACTGGGAGGGAAAGGACTAAGGGGAAATAAAAAAAGAAAGAAAAATCATCACATGAAGGAACAAAGGCTAAAGTTTTCAGACTTGGGTGCCTGAAGTTAAGCACCTCAATAAATGGTCCAATATTCAGAGGCTAAACCATATGCACTGCCTATTGACTTTAATGGCACAACACAGTACTGGAGCTGGGGAATTTTTTCATGTGGATAATTTTAGGCTAAAAAAAATGCAGATTCAAGTCCACTGACACAATTTATTAATTGGGGTCAATTTCAGTGAATAATTTCAATCAAATAAGAACACTATGGAAATGTCAAAACAATTTATTTCAGAACTTCTGAAATGAAACACTGATGTTTCACTTTGGAAAGCTGTTTTGTTTCAGAATTTAACTCAATTTTATTAAAAACATATATTTTATTTAAAAACATTTTTACACATACCCCCAACTCTTTTTTCCCTCACCAGAAAAAGTGACAAGGTTTCGTTTCTGATTACCCCAAACCAAACTTCATTTCAATTTTTTGGCTTGGCCACCAAGTGGAAAAATTGGTTATTTGCACAGCTCTACTCAGCATCCCTAAATTCAGACCTTTATTATAGGCCTAATTTTAGGCACACAATTTTGAAAATGTTGGCCTAAGACTTAACTCATTGATTGATTTTGTAGCAATATAATATTACTCAAATAGTCAGATAGTGCTAATAACAAAGTTAGTAATACTGACTTCTGAGATCTCCTTCCAGCTGAAGCATATGGCTTTTTTCTTAGTCTTAATGACCATAACATGAACCATCAATCACAGGCTCTTATTCTCACATATGAACTTCATAGATAAAATACATGCAAACCCTAATTCTGTTGTGGTTTAGATTATTGTTTTAGTTATTGCTATTAAGTGTCATTTCCCAAAGAGGACTATGAAGCAAAAGTTGGCTAGGACACTGTACTGTTTAACATACAATTTTTAGTGGGGTGTTCAAATGATAACAGCAGTTGCTCAAAGTTTATCTTTAGTGAAACTGCGCAGGCTCTTTTACATTTAGCTTATGCTATAACTGCAGCGGATTCTTTAAAGATAGCTAATGATTTTTTGAAAATTCTGGAAGACATCTTTAAAGAGAAAACCCCACTGCTGGTGTTTGAATGGTGGGGAGCTTATAAAGTGCTTGTCATTTTTTTCCCCAAGACAGTAGAGCATATAGTACCTTATGATTTTGCTTTAAAAAAAAAAAAAAAAAAATCTATCCTTCCCTTCCCCCCTGCATCACATACCACCTCCGTGCCTACACCTATAAATTTAGATTTGTGACAAATTCCTTCCCAATTTTGTTTAACCCCTTCATCAGACTTTCAAACTCATCTCTACATTCCAATGTTCCATTGAAGTGCTTTGTGAAACTCTTTTTCAAACACTCAGGAGGGGCTTTGCCCTGGAAAGTGGGGAAGATCTCACTGGTGGGTGATTTTAACATGACGCAAGCGCTACCGTTAGACCATTGTGATAAGCTTCAGTTCCGGATAACTGGACACCCGGCTTTCCTAATTTTTATGAAGCCGGCTCCTCAACTGGTGTCAATGGACCTATGCTGATTTACACCATCCAAGGCTCTGAACCCTATGGATGAAATTGACCCATGTTCAGAGAAGCAATATAAGGCATATATACCATTTAAATCCTATTTTGAAGAATTAAGAGGGACTGCTAATTGGGTCTTGTGCTTTCCCCCTGCACATCATGGAGTTTCACCTTGTGGGATAAAGGGCCTGATCCTGTTCTCATTAAAGTCAATGACTGACCACTGATTTCAGTGGGAGCAGGATCTGACCCCAACTCCTACTTGCCTTGTTCATGCAATGCAGTCAGGAAGGTACTTCATATGGCTAAGGTGAGCATGTTTTGGCTGTACATGGTATTTGTTAAATGTCGTGGCTAGACTGGCAAACAGCTTTTTATTAAAAATATTTTGAACACTTCCGTTGTGTTCACCTGCACATACTTCGTCTAGGTGCTAATCTATTGTTGCAGTTTCTTGTGATACTTGAGCATATTTGCTTCCCCTCCATAACTGAAAATGCAATAAACATTGAACAATAATAAAAATCCAAGAGTTTGAAAGTAGCTTTTTTTTTTTTACCATTACAGTAAAATGGAAATTTTCCCTGAACAGCTTATGAAATGCCATCTGTTATGTCAGTAACTGAAGAGAAGCTGCCTAGCTAAATTAAATGAAACAAACAAGCTACAATGGTATTGTTTTAATTAAAGATGCTGAATCAAGGGTGCAGCCCAGAAATGCAACATAAGGGTTTTATTCATTTGAAATGATCCATGGCCTTCCACTCAGCAGAAGGTACTGATCTCAGTTACATACCAATTTATCTGATGTTGAGTTGGTCTTTTGTTTTTATTTTTCTTTACATTTGAATGGTGGCCCATTCACCTTTACCCAATTCATTCATGAAGACAGGATTTCCAACCTCAAGAGATCAAAAATCACCTGTCAGACCCCCACAAATCATGATTTTGAAAACCTCAAACCACGTGTGTGTGATGATTTCAGGTGGAAAAAAGCCAACCTTTAATGCACACAAAAACGCACACTTCTCCTTGGCTGCTCATATGGAGACTCTACGTACCCTATCCTGAACCCTAAGGTATGGAAACTGCCATCCATTTCCTATTACTGTCTTGACCCCCAATCCTTGGCCTCCACCCCCAGGATTTCTCCTCTTCCCTGGACCCAGAAACAGCACCACCCCAACTCTTCTCCTCCCCTGCCTTGTTGTCCCCCACGGCTTCTCCTCTGCTTGGTTCCCAGGCAGAGGAAAAGACCCAAAGTAGCAAGAGGCCAGGGAGTGTTGCTGCAGCAGCGGCTTGTCCCCCAACTCCCCCTCCACTGCATCCTGGAGCCCTAGGACCCTCTCTCTGCTCTAGGGCTGTACATGAAGGCAGGGCTCAGTGGCAAGGCAGGTCTGTGTCCTCAGCCCCAAGGCTCTTGCACAGAATGCTGCCAACCCTGAAAAATCACAGGAACAGAGACGCTTCTTGCGTCATGGCGCCAAAATCCCCTGACTCATGACCAGTTCCTGAGAATTGGCAATACGGCCTTACCTTGGCTGCTAGGATGAGATTTCCCCTTCCCCACCAATGCCTCTGGCTGGAAGACCTGCCATCCCATCCCCTTCATCTCCCACCCCTATCCACTGTGCCCTCCTCAGCCTCCCTCCTGCCCCCAAATTCCCCTGCATTCCCCAAATCTGCCCCCTGCTCCCCCTCACACACCCCATCAACATTCAGTGTGTATGCTGCTCCTCACAGTCCTGCCTAGCCACCCGGATCATGGAGTGGCAGCCTTTTTGCCTGTGGATGTGCCTTCAGTCTCATTGAAAACAGCAGGAGATGGCAGCCAATGTCATGAAGTGCAGTCTCACACCCACACGCAGATGGACCATAGCCATCTTACCGGCTTGAGCCCCACTGACAGCAATAGGAGATGGCAACCATTTTGAATAATGGAAAATTTGTGAGTTGGCACCTTTCATCATATTTTCATGAGACAGGTTACAAAAAAATCCCAACATTACTAGAGTTGTGATAAAAATCATGGGAGTTGGCAAAACTATGAAGGCTACAACCAGACCCTCTGGCTACAGAGAAGTGCTTGTGCACCTAGTATCCCTCTGGCACAAGGGGGATTCCAGTGCAAAGGAAAGTATTTATATCTGTAAGTCACTATCACTTAAATAGGAGCTTTTTGCATAAGTAAGGGCTGCAGCTTATGGAGCTTTCCTGTAGGTAGACTGGATACATACATAACTCTCCTCCCCCAATAAAAAAAAATGTTTCATTGCCTTATGGAAGGGAGGCTTAGGAATCTTAACAATAACCTACAAGGCTTTAGCTTTAGAGGAGCAGTATGTTCAACCTTCAGGGAGGGAAGAAGCGAGAGCAACTAACACTGTTCTTGGACAAACTTCTCTTGCCCAGGACTCATGGCATGGATGAGCCTCAGAAATAAGCCACAACCAGACCTCCTCAGACAAAGATGATTGGCATAGTGCTATGAGGAGCAGGGAGGGGGAACAGTTATGAAGTGAGCTCAAAATGCTTTGCTCACATTTTCGTAATAAATTCGGTCAAATGAGTGTAAAGTCTCTGCCTACAGTGCACCAAATTCTGACCTGGTGTTAGCAGATACAGCTCTGCTGAAGTCAGCTGAGAGATGCATCCCCTCACGCCGAAAATTGGCTCATCTAAGCGGGGTGAATTATGTTTTTGTTTATTTATCCATCCCTTTTGTAGGAACACTGGACATGTATAATAAGATTTGAAATTCTGCAAAGTCTCAAAGCCCTTGACAACACACCCTTAAGGAAAGTAAGTAGGATTGCACACATACTATGGATGGGTAAACAAATGAAGAGGCCAAGTGACTGCAAGTAGTAGAGTTGGGTCTAAATTGCTGGTTCTCATTTACTTGCTCTAGCCATTAGGCCACCCTCCCCACATCCTTTGATCAACTTCTACTACGCATTTTGGTATTTGGAATGGGATCCCCCCACATACACAGTGTTTTTGATACGCTGTTGTTAATGCTGTGATGTTAGCTTTTGTACTCTGCACAGAAAATATGACACACAAGTGAAAATAAATGTAAAAAGAGACATTATAAGTCTATGGAGGACATAGCACATATACCCCTTTTCCAGCCAAAATAAACCACAGGAAATTGTATAATAAGTTTATATTTTTTGAGGCAGATGGTGGACAATCAACTTAATGGTTCTTTCCAAAGCCTCAACACTTTTTTTTTTCCAGACCTTGTATCAAGCAGCTCTGGTAATTCCCAAATTATTTTTTTAAAATACAACTTCTAAAAATGAGATTAATTTAGTGCTCAGAAAACGGAAAAGCCTGTTTGCACTGGTGACCGCAAGGAGCCTGTCAAAGCATTGACAAGACTGGTAACCTTTTCCTATTTTTGCTGAACATAGGATCTTAGAGGTATTTGTATTACACTAATTGTAGCATTTTCTATCATGTGTGCTCTTAATTTTCAAGCCTGGATTCCATAAAATATATTGAGTTGTATTCATGTGCTATGTGCTGATTTATGACTTATTCTGCCAAAAAATATTATGTTTTTATAGTATGCCTCTATGAGGAACACAGACCTGGAATAACCAAGTATATATTATGAACATGTGGTGCTCAACCTTACAAGGTTGTTTACAGCTGAGATTTCAAAACCAGGCTGGTTTTCAGTCACAGAACCCACACTCATGATCAGTAAAATCTGAATTTTGCCAACAAAGACACCTACTTGCAGGAAATAGGTTGCTCTGCGTTTTGATATTTAAAAAAGTCAGCCAACTGCAAACAGTATTTATCGTGAGTTATGGCAGTGTTAGTTACAAATAGGATAACACCTGACTCCCCTTCCTATTCTTAAGACTTATGTTACACTAGATAGTGTCATCATAACTCGATCATGGAAGAAGATGGCTTCACTGCTGCATTTAAAACATCTCTCATTATTGATTTCCTGTGTAACAATCCAAACATTCACAACACATGAAACAAGGCAAAAATCCAAAGGAACTGCAGTAAATGAACAAATATATTACCCAGAGTATAACATCAGAGTGAGCTCCATTCCCCCATCCTAATCCTCCTCTCCCTGAGATTTGGTTAAACCTGGTGAAATATTCTGAGTGTGCTGGGAAGGGAGAGAGAAGAGGATGCAGACTAGAGCTGTGCAAATAATGGATACCTGAGTTCACCTATTTCGGAAAGAGAGAGAAAGTTTCATTTCAGGTTGAACCAAAAGACAACCATTTTCAAAATCATTGATTTGAAAAGTAAAGAAAGCTATTTTGATTATAAGCATTGATTAATGCATTAACAAAATAAAATTAAAGGACATTTTAAATAAAAAAAATCTAAGCATCTCATTTAAAAATTCCAAAGTAAAGTTTTGACCCCCCCCACCCCAATTCAAAAGAAACAATTTGACAAAAGTGACACAAATTCAGGAAGGGTTTCAGTGTTGCTGAATCTGAATTTTTTACCAAAAAAGAGTTTCAGTTGAAAAATTTTACCCAGCTGGTGTGCAGACACCTCTTTCCATCTACCCTATAAATTCATCCAAACAGCGGTAGGGCAGGATAGTTTATGCCTCTGTTAGAGTACTAGGAACAGGACTGGGATAACACATTCCTAGTGCTTCACTGTCATTAAAGAGTATTGCCCACCAGTAGAGCTCCCCCAACCTTATTTTTATCCACATGAAAAACTGCAATGAAAAGTTTTCATTTGAAGTTTTTCCTATTTATCTGAATTTTTTTACAACTTCGTTGAGGAGAGTGGCAAAGTGACAGTGCTTCATTTTTCCTTTTGCTACTCTCTAACTTTTGGACAAGGTGGAGAAGATTTTAAGATTTAGAGTTATGGGACACTAGATGGGCAGAGTTCTGAGTTACTACAGAGAATTCTTTCCAAGTGTCTGGCTGGTGGGTCTTGCCCACATGCTCAGGATCTAACTAATCACCATATTTGCAGTTAGGAAGGAATTTCCCCCCGGGTCAGATTGGCAGAGCCCCTAGGGATTTTTTGCCTCTCTCTGAAGCATGGGGCACAGGTCACTTGCAGGTTTAAACTAGTGTAAATGGTGGATTCTCTGTAACTTGAAGTCTTTAAACCATGATTTGAGGACTTCAGTAACTCAGCCAGAGGTTAGGGGTCTATTTAGAGGAGTGAGTAGGTGAGGTTCTGTGGCCTGTGATGTGCAGGAGGTCAGACTATATGGTCATGATGATCCCTTTTGACCTTAAAGTCTATGAATCTTAAAAGAAATAGCAGGTGGTGGTGTGATGGTCTTACCACACTGGGGCTCCCCCTTATGCCTCAGTTGTAGCTCACCATCATAGAGTGCTTGTCTTCCATCTCATGCAGTGGTGTACTTGGCCCTCTACCCAGATCCCTCTGGAGTCCCGTCCCTTTCAGAGCATCAGTGTCCTTAATGTCCTAAATAGTGTCTTTCATGAGTATTAAATGCAGGTAGCAAACCCAAAAGTCTTCTGCCCTACCTGGAGACTTAGTTCCAGTTTCTCTATCAAGTAACATCACACAAAGCAAAGCAAAACCCAGCACACTCCCATCCCTTCAGTTTTGATATTTCAATCTCTCTCCTGGTTCCCCTTTGTCTTCTGTCTTATTGTCAGGATACCAATCCACGGGGCCATTTCCCTCAAGTCCTTCCCCCTTCTTTAGGTGCCCATCACAGAAGCTAAAAGTTCCCATAGCTTATTCTTATCTTCCCACCTCTGTCGGGGTCCACCTTCAACCTCTCCACCAAAAAGAGAAGTTCAAGCTTGCCTTTCCCCTAGCTCTTTTCCTTAGGAGGGGACACAGGGTCTCCTCACCCCCTTCAGTTTCTCCCAACTACTACTCTGGACTCCTTCCTTAATGGCAGCCACCCAGCTCCTCCTCAGCTGGGTCTGAAACTGAATGACGCCTGCATGCCCTCCAAGTGCAATAAGGTGGGCTAATTGGGCTTTCGGGCTCCCCCAACTCTTTGTTAGCCTGGCATTTGTACACCCTACCATATGCAGAAAACAAACTGTCCTTGACTGGATTCATTTTACTGGGGGTGGAGGATCATAAACATCCAAATTTTTAATATTTGAGGTCATGGGGGTTGAAAAATAAAAAAATTGTCTCACTGAGATTCTCAGAAATAAAAAAAGTAGAAGGTGGCATTCCAAGAGAAATGCTTGACAAAATCCCATTTCTTTTTTAAAAGAAAAATGTCGGTCACAAGATTTTGAAGGTGGCTCCAGGCCCAACCCTCTCTTGCACAGAGTACTGCAATTAAGAGCATATACTGTTCATTTTTGAATGTGTTCTAGACTACATTCTCCCATTGGCATCTACCCTATCTCAGCAAGTTGGGCTTTAGCCTTCAAGCAAAAGGAGAAGTCTTCCCCTTAAGAGAACCAGCGAGCCAGACAGAGTCCAAATGAAAAAAAGACAAGCAAATCTATCAACCTGCATTTTCAGGGCCTTTATAGTCCGTTCTCTCCCATAGGGCAGGGACTCTTCTTTCCTTGTAACAGGTCTAGTCAAGGCCGGCACCAGCATTTCTGCTGCCCCAAGCAAAAAAAAAAAAAAAAGCCGCGATCAGTGGCGGCAGTTCAGCGGCCGGTCCTTCGTTTCTAGAGGGAGTGAGGGACCTGCCGTCCCTCTCCCTTGGCTGCTCCAAGCACCTGCTTGTTAAGCTGGTGCCTGGAGCCAGCCCTGGGTCTAGTTGTTTTTCACTACCCTTAAACTAAGTCCTTCCTCTTACCTTGCAAAAGTTTCCATAATCCTTTCCATTACACAACACCACCTGTAGGAGGCACCAAAGCAAAGGCCCACACCATTCTTCCACTACACACTCCCACCCTGGGAACCTAAATAATCTACCCTAATCCCAAGAGTCCCTTCCTCTGCTGTTTCTCAGGGCTACTTCCTACAATTTCAGTCCCACATCAGGCCTTGTCCCTGACTTTCTCAGGCTTCCTTAAGGAGAAGGAGAAGCCAAAGCCCCCTATATATCCCAAAAGGGGTGGCTCTCAGTCACATGCTCTATCGCATGATTCCTGCTTTTCAAGTCCTGTGACCTAGGAGGAAACCAGCCACAGGTGACATCTGGGACTTGAACCATTTAAAGGCCCAAACTAACTAATAAAAAGGAGTTTAATGTAGACCACATAAGCTCAATATGCTAGAAAAAGTATTAGATGCCTAGAATTTACATGCATTAAATTCTATATTAACATTAGATGCATAGAAAATATATTTAGACTCTTTATATTAAACAATATCACTGAACAGCTTTCAGAATTATGATGGATTCTACAGTACATGTAGTAAAGTCAAACAGAAACAAGCAGTCTTCATACTGGAATGATAAAAATAAATTAAGATTTTACAGTCACATCCAAAACATAGACAAGGTTGTAACTTGCTTCCTGGCTGTAGATCACTAAATTAGATGAGTATAGTTTTAGTGTTTCCATGTGTGGTAGCAACCTGGGAAATATTATACTTAATTAGCGCGTCAGAATACTCAGCCTTTGAATACATTTCACTTTCACTAAGAGTACTCAATCAACCTGACCCCAATGACTCCCTGATGCCAATGCTCTCATACATAAAGTCTTAGAGACGCTTCAGATGTTCACGGAGCGCAGTGAGCAACGAGCCTTCTTCTGCATCCTGTTATGGCGGTTAGGTTTGCAAATCAATGCATCTTTTTGTACCATTTCTGGCAGAAAAAAATCCCAAGGACATCACCTCTCCATGTATTTCTTAGCTTCAAGTAGATGGTTTTTATTTGGAGCTCTTACGAGAACACTGCTCCTCTCAGTCTTTCCTAATGAGAACCACATGCTGGTAAATGGGATCACTATGAGAACAGGACTTACAGTTTCTGGCTTAGTATGTTTGGCTGTTTGCATTGACAGCTATCTCAGGGGACCCTGAGGAGGAGTGAATGACAACTGCCGAGCCACAAATATTAGGAATTTGGGAAAGAGTTTGGAGGGGAACAAAATATGCAGAAGGAATAGAATTCGAGCTCTTTTAAAACTACTTTTTGCTTCAAACAATTATGAGCAATCAAAATGTATTAAACAACACCAAAGCATTGTTTGCAGGGTTGTTCTAGCCATGTTGGCTCCAGGATGTTAGAGAGACAACATGGATGAGGTAATATCTTTTATTGGACCAACTTCTAATCCTGACTCACCTTGTCTCTCTAATAGACCAAAACATTCATTTACATTCCAAGTATACAAAATGTCCAGTCAGAGGTGAGAGACAGAGCTGTTTCATGTTCACAGAGGAGGAGTGGCAGCCAGGATGCCTGGGTTCCATTCCCAATCTGATTTGCTGCATGACTGGGGACTAGTCATTTCACCTCTCTGTATTTGACTTTATAAATCTGTAATAGTTTTTTTCATATGTAATTTCCTAGATATTTTTAAAAGCAAATTGAAAACACAAAAATACCACCACGTGGAACTATGCTGACCCCCACCCCCAGTAGGTGATCAGCAGAGATGGAAAACAGGAACTTTAGATCCACAACACAGACCTCAGCCACTTGATCTAAGGAATAACTGGTACCAGTAGTAGTCTGTTATCTTCTATGTGGACCATCCCCTAGAGGGGGATGTGACAATACCTTACGCCACTATTTGCTAGACAGCAGAGGAATCTTGGAAATCAGTAACCCTTGTTTTTATTCCTGACTCTGAAGAGGAATGTTGCCCATTGCTTTTTACCAGTGTTGGTTTCCTTAAGTGAATACATTATAAAAAAATTACATTTATACAGCAACTTTCACCAAGTTCACTTTACAAACATTAATTAATTTAGCATCACTAACTCCTGTGAGGCTGTTATTAGGCCCATTTTACAGATGGGAAAAGCTCACAAGTAAGCTTGCTCGCAGTTTCATGGGGAGGGAGAAGATGATGATGCACAGGAGGCTCACCAAAATTCAGAGAGAAAAATGTTGTAAATGAGTAGGGCTGGTAGGAAATTTACCCTGAAAACTGTTTTTTGACAAAAAGATAAGGGGTGGAGGTTTGACTAAATGACATTAAAACATGGAAAATATAGACTTTTCATCAAAAACCCAAACATTTTGGCTGAAACCCCTAAAGTTCTGATTTGGAAATACCACTGTGGTGCTTTGTGAAAGTTATAGTGTAGGTGCCTTTTGTCCCCATTCTACTCTATGGGTTGAGTTTCCTTGCAGACCACATCTTCCATGATGCACCATGACTAGGGATGCCCATGATGCACAACAGTGACTTTATCAAAAAGGCAGCCCGTGTGCCACCATGGCAGACAGAGTTCAGCCAGGGAGATCAGACCATAGAGCAGACTGGGACAGAAAACACCCTTAACTACAACTCCAGTTAGGTACCAGAATGGCATTTCCAAATCAAAGTTTTCAGACCAAAATTTTCTATTTCTGATTTTTTTTTGTCCAATAAATAAATAATTTTCCTAGGCAAGTTTCTACAAACACCATTCTTTTTCATTTCATCAAAATTTTCCACAGAAGAAAATCCTAGATTCCGATCACTTCTAGAAATGGATATAGCTCTGCACCCTTCACAAGCAATAGCACCAGTATTTTTAAAAAAAATCCACAGACAACTGGAGACAGCATGAGCCCACATAATGTTAGGGGCCACACTACAGAGAAACCAGAGTATGTTACAGGAATCTTCCCAACTGTCCTGCAGGTGATGTGGAGCTCCTGACCATGCTGACCAGGAAATGTTGAGTTCACAGGATTAAGCTAACTAAGAAAGAAAGATAATAAATTCATTTATTTACTACTCAGTAGCTGATCTGGAAAATAAATGTGTGTTAAAAAGAAGGGATCCTTTGAGAGAAGCACGTTTCAAAGATCAGCTGACAAGTGGCCAGTACATTCCTGTATTAACAAATATCCTGCAGAGCTATGCCCTGTCAACAGGCCCAATAACAGCCCTCACTGGGCTGGTATTGTCTATGCCATAGAAACTTCTGGAAAACACATAAGACACAAAAATGGCACAATAAAACTTTAATTAAAAAAACAGGCACACCGGAAAACAAACAAACACTGAAATGTAAACAGGGTGTGTGGAGTTTCCTGTTCAACTCCTGTTCCAACAAATCTCCCATAATGTTATAAAACAACAAAGTAAAAAGACAATAGGAAACAGAGAAAAATGAAAGAAACAGAGAAAAAATAAGCACGCAGTCCTGGCAGCCCTAGTGGGCAGGATTGGCATAGCCATCTGGGAGCTGCCTTAGGTGAAATCCTGGGCACCACTGAAATCAGGGGTATATCTTCCACTGACTTCAACGGAGTCAGTATTTTACCCCTAGACTCTGGGCACTTCTGAATGGAGAACAGAATATTCAACAATAAAAGATACATTAGAATGAAAGCAACTGAACAATCACAAAAGCAAAAGATGTGGCAGTAATTAGGAATTATAACACCAGTGGTCCATCTCGTTCAGTATCCTGTCTCAAACTGAGGCCAGAATAAAATATTTCAGAGGAAGGTGCATGAAACCCTGTAATAGACAATTATGGAACAATCTCCTATAGCAGAAGTTTCTTCCAAAGCCCTTACAGTTAGTGATTGATTAATTTTGAGAAACATGAGGATTTATATCCCTTCTACATTTATAATGTTTTATTTTCTCTCATGTAACTGTAGATGTTCTCATTATCCATATACACATTCAATCCTGGTTTGGTACTGTTAAGCTATTGGCCTCCAAGATATCCTGTAGAAGGGAGTTGCACAGGTAAATTGAGTTTTTTGTAAAGAAGGATTTTCTTTAAATTTGTTGCCTTTCATTGACTGTTCCCATGTTTTTATGGGATAAGAGAAGTTACATATTAATTCAGCCACACTGTCTATAATAATGTCTGATGACCATAAAATCTCACAGGATGGAATAGGCCGATTCACGACTAGTTTGTTTCCACTTGCACATAGCATATTAAGTCCATGTATGCATACAATCAGAGGGGTGGATGCAGACCAAGTCACGATGTAAATTTTACAGCTGGCTGATGCAGTTGCAAGGTGGAGCTTGCTTTCATCTGTAAGAGGTGTGATGTTGGTGGCCCCATTTAAATTGGAAACATTGAATTTGATCACTGTCAAACATAGCTGCCTGGTGGTTTGCTGGGCAACAGTATGACTTTCCATATAGATTAGACCAAAAGCCAGGAGCCACGTCTTTAAGGGGTAAGCACCATTTCTTGCAGCATAGGAACAGTGGCCCAGATCCACAAAAGGGACTTAGGTGTTGTGATGCTCAGCATTGTAACTCCTAGCTTTAAGGTGCCTAGAAAATCACAGGAACACCACTGAGATCCACAAAACCTGAGTCAGGCACATATAATCCCTACATGAATAGGGAGAAAAGGCACTTTAGAATGCACTCCACAAAGCCAGTGCACAAGGTGGGAATCATCTAAGTTAGCCAATGGGAGACGCTGACCAGAGAGGTGGGTGCTAAACCCTGTCCCGCTCTTGGAGGTCAGCACCTAAGGGCTGGTCGACACAACAAAGTTAGGTCAGCTTAACTAAATCCCTCACACCCGCATGATCTAATTAAGATGAACTAAGCCCTGGTGCAGACACTGCTATGTCAACAGAAGATTTCTTCAATTGACCTAGCTACTGTCTCTTCTGTCACTTTAGTAAGTGACTACACTACAGCACTACACTCTGCTACTGTAGCATTTCTAGTGTAGACAGCCCTTAAGACTGGGCTGCAGGGAGACACCTGTCTCGGCTTGCAATTCGTGAACTGGGGGAAAATAAGTGTTCAGCCACTTAACTCGCATAGGGGAACCTGATCTGGTAGGGGTGCTCAGAGGCTACCTTACCCCCTCCTCCACCCCCCCCACATAAAACAGTTGGAACAAGGGGGAAGGAGGACCACCTCTCCCTTATTCACTTGTACCCAGGCCAGGTGCACCCTACTGAAAGATCCATGAGCTGCATTTTCATGGCCATGTTCCAAATGAATGCCCCTTATGCCAAATACAATGCTGAACACCAGCAAGCCACTTATGCTGCAACTGCACTCTTATCTGGAAATACTCAGGGTGTGAAAAGTCCACTAAAGTGCAGTTATGTGGCATGCAACTATTGGAAAACTTAGCCCTGAGTGACTTGTTCAATGTCACAAAAAGGAGGTCCATATCACAGATGGTAAGAGAAGCAAGGTATTCTCATTTTGAGTTCCCCAACCCACTCAAACCTTCCCAACATCTCTGCTTTAATAAGGATTGTCTGGCTATTTCCCACTGGATGGGTTACTCCCGTTCAACTGTTCAGTAAGTAAACTGCAATCATCTTTGCAAACAGAACTGCATGGTCAATGCTTTGTCTTAACTATGAATGTTGTTCTTGAGGCGGAGAAAAGACAATGAAAGTTGGACAGGAAAAAACAACAGACCGCACAAGATGAATATTACAGTTTGCTCTGTACTCAGCATATTGGCTGCTGCTGCTGGAGTTTCAGATATTCCTCCCTCTCTTTTTGAAGGGAGGGAAGGGGTGGGGGAGACTCCTATGAAAATATAAAATATTTCATGAATAGAGAGACCCACAAATATTTACTAGAGTTGATAAACAATGGAAAACCAAGGGAACAATCTCAGCTTGTTTTTATAAAAGTAAAAAGCTCTCTGTGTTTGCCATTTTGGGAGCCTCAGGCCAGCTCAATTAAAGTTAACAAAGGCATCATCAGCATAAAGGCACTTGGAAATGGAGTTTCATGACTTGACTACACAGCAATTGATGCCTGTTTCACTAACAATATGATTTTTAAACCACTTTAATTAAACCAGTGCAAAAGCCTATGTGGACACTTATTTCATAGCGGACAAACTGAACATGAGCTCCCAGTGCAATGCTGTGGTAAAAAGGACTAATGCAATCCTTGCATGTATAAAGCGGGTAGTAGTGAGGTAATTTTACACCTCCATTTAGCACTATGAGACCAAAACTGGAGGACTGTGTCCAGTTCTGGTGTCCATATTTTTAAAAAAGATACTGAAAAATTGGAGAGCCACATAAATGATTTGAGGGCTGGAAAAATGCCTTACAGTGAGAAACTTACCTAGCCTAATCTGTTTAACTCTTCAAAAAGAAGATTGAGGTATGACATGATAACAGATATCTATCTTCACAGGGAGAAAATACCAGATACTAAAAGTCTGTTTAAATCAAGCAGAGAAATAAGGCACATATTTTTAAGAGTGGTGTTATTAACAATTGGAACAAACTACCAAAACAAGTGGTGAATTCTCCACCCTTTGTAGTCTTCAGATCAAGACTGGATACCTTTCTGGGAGAGATGTTTTACTCATGATAAAATTCTATGGCCTTTGTTATACAGGAGGTGATCAGACGGTCCCTTCTTGCCTTAAAAACTATGAATCTATTTTTGTTTAAACCAGGAGTATTTTAATTTAGCTTAAATCAATTAGGACTTTTCTCCATTGGGAATGGATTTCAACTAAACTGAAATAAGCCACTCAAACTGAAATGAGCATCCATACAGGTGTTTGCACCAGTTAACTAAACTGGTGCAAGTTTTTGTGGACATGTGGCTTCAGTTACGTTCTAGGCTGAAACCAAAAGGCCTGCCAGGTGACACATCTTAACTCTTACTGTGACCCATTCTCTCCTGTCCCCCAGCGCAAGAAATTCAGCACCAGTTAAGTGAAGGGGGGGAAAATTAAGCTTTTTTTCCTGTGTTTTTGATTTGTTTACATGGTGCATGTGACAAAACTTTATATGTCAATTTAACTGTTTCTCCTGAATGGTCAATTAGTCATTTCCCTCTTTTGTTTGTGTGGGTCTTTCACTCAGTACCAGAGAGAAGAGAGAGGAATTTGATGGTATTTTCTTCTTTTCCAATAGGAAAATATGATTGTAAACCCACAAAATTTGGCAGTGAATTCAGCTTAATACCAGAAAGTATTTCAAACTCATATTTTCAATGAGACACTATTTCAAATTGACCCTGTCCCCTTAATCACACTTTTGGGAACTTCAAAAATGTTTATGGTTCAAGTCTGAGCTTTGACAGCAGTGAAGGCTGGTTCTAGTTGTATCTGAACTAATTCATTTTTCCCTATGTAGACCCCAGGTCCTGCAACTAATTCCATATGGATGGATGGGTTCAGAGTCAGTTGCAGGATAGGTGCTGTAGACTTTACCTACAGCACCACTTCTAAATGTCACCAATGCAAAACTTGCTAAGAATTCGTCTACAACACTAGGTTCTCTCTAAGATTTCCTCTTCATTTCTGCTCTAGATGTAACCGTGGGAGTGCTAACGTGGATGGACCCCAGCACTGGCTGGTGTTTTTAATATCTGTCATCTATGCTTCCTCTGAGCAGGGATAGACAATACTGCAGCCACTTATCTACACCACTGCTCCCATGGGTGCTGGCCTCAGTTGAGCTAAACCAGTGATAGTAATGGTGGGAAATGTCAAGGGGGGGAAAGTATTTGGTTTATATCCACTGCTACTAAACTTACTGACTTTTCATTTTCTTTGATAGCTAGTTTTCATTGTAATTAATCCTTTTGTGGGGGGGGGGGGGAGGGAAGAGAAAATATCATGTTTCCCAAAACACAATAAAGACTGTCTTTTGATTTGTCATTCATTTAAAAACATGCTCCTGAAAAGACTTGAGACAAATGAACATGTTTCAGTTTCAACCCCCCAAATCTTAACTGTTCAAAGTATATTTTAATATGTGGACTTTGTGTGCTGGGAACCTATCCAGATCAGCAAAATTGCCTGGGAAAATTCCACCCAGAATTAAGAAACCTGCGCCAGCACAGTGGCTTAATATAAAATAGTGCTGGCACATTCAGCTAGTTTGCTCTGGTTGAGAAGTGGTGGTTTGACTTTACAGAACTCCAATTTGGTTTGGGAAACATGGGAGCTACATTTCAGTGAGGTCTGTTTCCAAAATTACGAGTGAATTACTCAGGTGCACACATATTTCCCTCATTGGTCTTATGCAAGGGAGCCTTATAAACAGTACAGTACACATGAGCTTACACAATGCATTCGGCAAACGTGTGAAACCAAATATGGGTCCAATTGTTACTGCTCACATGTTCATGCCTAGAATTTATATAAAACCATGTTACATTTAAGTGTGGGCATTGGAAATCTGAAAATCCTGCCATGAGTTTGCAAAACTGCCCAAGACAATTTCTATCACCCTCCTCATCTTCATATCTGGAGCCTTCAGAAGGCTGTTCAGACGGTGCTGCCTCTCCCACCAAGTGCACTGTCAGCAAAATGAGCTAATATGGAAAGTAGAGAAGGGTTGTAACTCTGCCTCCTTGGTGCCCAGTTTGGGGTGCAATATGTGTCTAAGGGTAGACAGAGAAGGAAATAATAAACAATAACAAATCCCCACATTCTCCAGAGTGGAGCAACTGTTCCTGGCAAGAGGAACAGAGGATGAAGGGATTAAAGGCTTTTTGTGCTCTCACTTACCCATTCCCACAAGGACTAGGGAAAATCTAATGTTATGGCTAAACAGAGGGCTTATAATGGCGCAGCTTCACCGCTGTAAACTCTCTAGCATAGCCACTCTAAGCCGACGAGAGAGAGCTCTCCCATTGACTTAATTAATCCACTCCCAACTAGTGATGGTGGCTATGTCAGTGAGAGAAGCTCTCCCGCTGCCATAGCACTTAGGTTGGTGTAACTTACATGGCTCGGTGGGGTGGCTTATTCACACCCCTGAGCAACATAAGCTATACCAACATAAGTGGTAGTGTAGACATAGTCTAAGTATCTGTCAGGAGGAGGTGCTGCCTCAACCCCCAGAAGAGAACACTAAGTAGTTCCCACTAGGTCTAGAGGTTGATATTTTACTTCAGCTTTCCTTTTAAAAGGCCCATTTCTTCCCTCCTGCCTCTTAGTTCCGTTGACCTCCATTAAGTCTGTTGTAAGCAGCTGCCTAAAGTGCCTGTGTACCCATGCAACACAGGAGAAGAATCTTAGTCCTGATGCCACTTGAGGGGAATCTTGACGAGGCGTTACTGATATAGTAAACAATTGTGGGGGACATGTCCCTCTTGCCCCTCCAAATGGTTGCATCCATAACTCTGAGTCAGGACCTAAGCACATTGGCAGGGAAGGGTGGGAAGCTTTGAGATGTGCTTGGAAACCATGGTGAAATGGTACCTTGAATTGTTGATGCTTATCTTGTGCCTGTTTTTACTTGTTTTTTCCAAGGCTGTCCATATTTCCCTTTGAAAGTACTAAGGGCCAGATTTTTAAAGGTATTTAGGTGCTTAAAGATGGAAATAGGTGCCTAGGTACTTTTGAAAATCCCACTAGTTTCCTACCTAAATGTATTTAAAATGTAAAAAATACACACCGGGCATTTCCACCCCCATCCCCATCAGCATGATACTGTGTGTGTTAAATACGTCAATGCCCACATATCTTGCCCAAAGTCACTTTTAGTAGGGGTAGTAAAAAAAATACATCCGGTAAAATGGGTTTTTGACAGAAAATTTGAATTTTGACTAATTTAATATTTTTTGGGAAATGTGTCCACCTTCTGCAGGAACATTCAATTTTCCATCAAAAAATGAATGACTGGAAAATAAAGATTTTGGTAAAAAAAACAAACCGAAATATTTCTTTCAAAAATTGAAATTCCAAATTCAATTTCAAAACATTGAAATTCTACTGTGCCTCATGGGAGCTGTAGTTTGGATGCTTCATATGCTCATTCTCCTCTATGGACTGAACCCCAAAGGGCTCTGATGGTGCACTGCTTCCCTTCACCAAGAGAGGAGACCATGGTGCATCACGGGAGAAGGAGTCTAACCAGGGAATCTGACCTATGGAGGAGAATGGGGACATAAAAGACACCCACCCTATCATGTCCATGGGATTTCGGTAACAGATCTTCCAAATCAAAATATTTTGGGTTATGACCAAAATATTTGATTTCAGTTTTCAATGTTTCACAAAAAAAAACACAAAATAGTTTTTCTGTGGGGTAAGGGGAATTCAAGCATCTCTAATATTTTAGCACACTCCTAAACCAATTGTGCAAATATGCATACAAAAAGGCATTACTGTCAGACAATTAAGATTTCAGTGTAGTTGTAGCCATGTTGGTCCCAGGATATTAGAGAGCGAAAGGTGGGTAAGGTAATATCTTTTATTGGATCAATTTCTGTTGTTGAAAGAGACAAGCTTTCAAGCGCCACAGACCTGGAGAAGAGCTCTGTGGCACTCAAAAGCTGGTCTCTTTCAACAGCAGATGTTGGTCCAATAAAAGATATTACCTCATCCACCTTGTCTGCCAAGATACGTCTACACTGCAAAGAAAAACCTGTGGTGCCCAGTCTCAGAGCCCAGATCAATTGACTTGGGCTTGTGGGACTCGGGCGTGTGGGTAAAAATAGCAGTGTAGACATTTGGACTGGGGCTGGAGTCTAGGCTCCAAGAAAGTCCCCATATGCTGGATTACCAGCTCAAGCCCTATTTTTAGCCCCACAGCCCGAGTCCCATGAGCCCAAGTCAATTGACCTGGGCTCTGAGACTTGGAGCCATAGGTTTTTCTTTGCAGTTTAGACATAACCTTAATGAAAATTTCAATGGAGCATATGAAGCTGGTCTTTAAGATAGCTGATAACTGCTACTTTTTTAAGATTCAATAATGTCCTTTAGGTCAGTGGTTCTCAACCAAGGGTACATGTACCCCCGGGGGTACGCAGAATCTTCCAGGGGGTAAATCAACTCATCTAGATATTTGCCTAGTTTTACAACAGGCTACATAAAAAGCAGTAGTGAAATCAGTACAAACTAAAATTTCATACAATGACTTGTTTATACTGTTCTATATATTATACGCTGAAATGTAAGTACAATATTTCTTTTTATATGGTAAAAATAAGAAAGCAAGCAGTTTTTCAGTAATAGTGTGCTGTGAGACTTTTGTATTCCTATGTCTGATTTTGTAAGCAAGTAGTTTTTAAGTGAGGTGAAACTTGGGGGTTCGCAAGACAAACCAGACTCCTGAAAGGGGTAGAGTAGTCTGGAAAGGTTGAGAGCCGCTGCTTTAGGTGGTATTACATCTACTCTGTGTCACTTTGGTAGCAAGCAAAGAGTTCAAAATCTTGAACATAAGGGGGTCTTCCTTTAAGATCTATTTTAGTTTTTCTTGCCATGCTGAATTGTGTTTTCAGGTTGCAGACTGGAATAAAGAGGAGGCCCATCAGGGTAAGCAAGATACCTTTTGATAAGAGATAGGGTTGTTCATTTGTGTTAAAGAGAAATGGTAATAATTTTTCATTCCCAGCAGACAGCCTTGAGACTGGCAAATTGTTTTTTGGGGGGGAGGTTGCAAATAACTCTCTAGCAATTGCTGATCAGATTCCACTTTAATCACTGTAGCTTGCAGCCTTTAGCCATACTAACAATTCCTCCCCCACTCCACCACAAACACTTTTGGTTTACCTAATGAATTCAGCAATGCTCATGCTCTGAAAACCTCCTATATATCTTTTCTAGTGTTGCAGAATGAAGGACGCACTGTGAACACATCTATTTTTGACTTTCTGGGATCTTACATTGAATGCTGCTTTGTAATCCTTTCGAGAACAGCCCACTTTAACATATACTTAACATTCATGGTTGCAGGGAAATCTTTTCTTAATCTTTGTCACTTCTTCAATGTAATGTGCTGAGCACCTACTTTTGAAAAATCTTGGCCTACACATTTAGATATTTTCCCTTTCTCCCACCCCACCAACACTATTTTTCATTTTTTCTTGTCTTACCTGTTTCCTAGTTCCAGCACAATTGAAATTCCACAAGAAAGGCTGTTCATTCAGCATGTTTTTCAAACTCCACTGTGTTGCATATTGGCTAGTTTGGATAAATATCTGGGGTGAAATCCAGGCCCACTGAAGTCAATGGGAGTTTTGCCTTTGACTTCAGCTGGGGCAGGATTTCACCCTTGAAATTGTAGTTGTTTATCCAAAGCACATCTGATGTTCTTTCGTTTAAGGTTCATCAATCACCACCACAGATTTTCTCTGTGTTTACATTTACTGTACTGGTTTGGGAAAGTTACTCTTTACAGAGAGGAAGCATGGTTATGGGGATAGAGCACAAGATGGATTCAGGAAACCTGGAACATTTTCCCTGTGTCTAGAGCTGACCTGGACAGTTGCATTATATTATTATTAGTAGTATTATATATGGTTGTATATATTAAATCTCACAATCATTTTATACACCTATGTTTCTTTAACAAGCTTGTAGGTGCCATTGAAGATGGTCAGATTCTTTCTGATCAGTTTTAAAATTTTGAAGAGAAGTAAAATCTCACTGCATTACAAATCATCTTCATTCCAGAACACAGACACACTACATTTTTCATCTTCAAACTATATTTTTCTCGTTGCCTTAGGTGCAAATTCCATACTATACACGTTCACAGTAGTGCAGCATGGTACATATAGTATGTTTTAAGTTGTCTATTAAAATCCATTTGGTATGGTGTATTATTTGTCAGTTGTATAATAATGTACATAGAGAACATATGTTAAAGCATAGAAAAATGTACTGCTAGCAGAGAACCTCCAGCAGTTGGAAGGTCAAGACATACTAATAATTCTTTTCCTTCTCTAATTTCTTTGATTGTATGATTAATAAGCCATTTTTACTTTGGCATCAAAAACAGGAAACTGTGGACTGAGATGACATGAACATGTTCCCAATGACACACACATGGTAGAGAAATGTATATGTGGTTAGCCTTAGATTATACAGTATTCTGGGCAAATCTAACCCCAACCCCCACCCCTGTTCCCCCTCCCACACACACATTTTTACCACACATCTTTCTGCCACCACCTGACTTACAGTCCATTTGATCTATCTGATATAATTTATCCACAGCTTTATAGCCACCTTTGTTCTGTTTCAAAGTAGCATTGAAGCAGAAAGTCTGGGATTATTCAATACTAAGCAAATGCTGTGCTTCCTTCCAAAAACCTTCCATAAAAATCCATTACATTACCACAGGAGACTGTCTGGTTTCTCTGTCACTAAAATCTGACTCTCATAACATGTTATTTCTTGCACTCATATAGCACTTTTCACCTGTGGATCTCAAAGCACTTAAAGAAATACTATTATTCTCATTTTATAGACAGTCAAACTGAGGCACATAAAAATTATGTGAATTGTCCAAGGTCAAAGAGCAGAAAAATAGGTAGAACACAGGTTTCCTGACACATCCTGTGGCCTTGTCTACACTCAGTTTGAGAACTGGTTTAACTAAATCAGTATAGAAAACAATTTGTGCACCCCCCTGCTGTTGATCCTTACCTTAGCTTAAGAGTGCCCTATTTTTGATATTTAAATTGGTAAGGAATCAGTTTAAAATAAGATGAAAGTTTGAGATTTAAGGTTTGAGATGAGGGAAATTGACCAGAATAGCTATTGTATGCAGTGTTGTTGCAGCCATGTCGATCCCAGGATATTAGAGATACAAGGTGAATGAGGTATAAGATCTTTGATTAGACCAACTTCTGTTGGTGAGAGAGACAGGCTTTCAAGCTACATAGAGCTCTTCCTCAGGTCTAGGAAAGGTACTCAGAGTGTCACAATTAAATACAAGATCAAACAGATAGTTTGTCATAAATAGTTAGCAGCACATATTCTAAGGGGCAATTCAAGGTGAACTAGTTTTAATTGTTGAGGTTTGAAGGCAGTTGATATAAATAAAGCTGCAGTGCCAGGAGAAAACTTCTACATGTGGTGTTTTCAGGCCTGTTGGGAAGTAGAGAGTGCTGGGAAGGATCTCATGAGAAAGCTTGTTCTGATGAGATCTCCAGCCCAATTCTGCAGACAAGAGGTTTAGATAACTCAGAAAAGTTTCTTTAAACTTAAAAATGTTTACAGCCCTTTTTCCAACTAAACTTGAATTTCCAAACCTTGTATTCTCTCCTATGTGCGAGTTTCAACTTGTCGTTTCCTCTTGATTTGGTTGGTGGCTGGGATTTGCCCTTCTGTGGAAGAAGCCAGAAGCTCTGGAAGAGTCACCCCTGGAGCTTGGGAGATCCACAGGAATACAAGTCCTCCTGCCTTTTCTCAACTGCCAAGCCGCAATGACTCCTGAAGAATAGGTGTCTTGCATGAGGTATATTTCCAGGAGCAACCCTAAACGTGCCTTCCCCCTGTCTCACATAAAGGGAAGTTCTCAGCATGGATGAAGAAGCCAACACACGTGGTTAAAGCCTCAGCTGGCTCCTCTGCTTTGCCACCAGCCTACCCCCTCCTGGTCCACAGAGGCTGAACCTCAAAGAACCCAGAGAGAGGCTTCTGCAAGGCCCAGTAGGAAGAGGAAGCACGATAACTAATCAAAACATCTCCCTTTAAAGAGTGCAGACTCCCCTCTACAAATGAGCATAGAAGAGAGCAAGGGCTCCGAGTAGGATGGGCCTCCTCCCTTTTAAGGTTCACTGCTTGTTTGCGTCGATAACCCTGAACAGTTCCACATAAAATCTATTCTCTAGGACATCAACCAATCCTTGGAAAAGGTGGGGAATCTGGTAGAAGCTTTACTCTTTATCTGTAGGCATAACATCATAGTCCCTGCCAATACATAATAGTTATATTATCTGTATTACATAATAATGCTAGTCCCAATCCAAAAAATCTTTACTTAGATGAGTACTGTAGTCCCATGTCATGTGACTAAAACCACTTATTCAACTGTATTAACTGGAAGAACTACTCTTACAAGTAAAGATTTGCAGAATCTGCTTCAGAGAATCATCTTTATTAATGACCTGGATCTAGGAATAGAGGGCATACTGATCAAGTTTGCAGATGATACAAAGCTGGGGGTGGGGGATTGCCAACACTTTGGAGGATAAAACTAAAATTCAGAGGGATCAAAAAAAAGCAACTGCAATTTTCGGTTGCATTAACTGAGTCATTGCATGAAAGTCACAGAAGGTGATAGTACCACTCTATTTGGCACTGGTTAGGCCTCAGCTGGAGTACTGTGTCCAATTTTGATCACTTATGTATAGAAAGGATGTAGAGAATCTGGAAAGGATCCAGAAGCGAGTGATGAAGATGATCAAAGGGATGGAATACAAGTCATATGAGCAAAGGCTGAAGGAACTGGATACGTTTAGTTTGGAAAAGAGGAAATTAAGGGGAGATGTGATAGCAGTCATCAGATACATGAAAGGCTACCATAAAAAAAGATGGAGAAAAGTTGTTCTCTTTTGCCAAAGAGGGAAGGACAAGAGGCAATGGATTCAAAGTACAGCAAAGCAAATTTAGATTAAATCTCAGGAAAAACTTCCTAACTATAAAAAAAGTAGGACAATGGAATAGACTGCCTTCAGAAGTTGTGGAAGCTTCTTCACTGGAGATTTTCAAAAGGAGGATGAATAGCCATCTGTCTTGGATGGTTTAAGACACAACAAATCCTGTACCTTGGCAGGGGGGTTAGACTAGTGACCCTTTTGGTCCCTTCTAACCCCATGGTTCTACAATTCTAGAAGAATCGGTAACTAACATTGATAATATTCAGCATTCAGGTTCTTCAGGAGGATGTCTACAATCTTACCTTCCTCATCAGTCTTAATTTGTAAGGCTTTGGTTCCATTAAGTAATACCAAACTTTGGACTTAAAATGTGTTCAAAACAAATTATCTAACACTTAGTAAATAAACAAAAGCACTGTTTACAATTTTCATTTATAAAGAAAGCAAAGCTAAAGTATTTTTTAAAAAATATACCAAAACAGTAATATATTAATCACAATCAAATTAATTTTCTTTCTTTCAAAGAAACCAAAGATGAAATTGCCTGCAATGAAGGAAAATCTCCTAGGAGCACAACACAAGTGCAAGCCCCTGAAGAAAGGGTGCATTGCCAGAAAAAACTACCTTTGAGCCAATACAGCAACAACAACATGCAGAAACCAGTAAGAAAATAAATATGGACAGTATAGTGTAAGGAAAAACCTCCAGAGACACAGAAAAAACAAGGGTATAAAGAAAACAAATGACAGACTAACTGGCATTTTATAAACCACTGTGTTTGAGAGGAATAATTACAGGTAACAGCAGCTAACCATATCTTAACGTAAGTTAGTTAGCCCCTTGTTGGCAATCCACTGTTACAAAAGACATACAGACAGTGTCTAACATAATACAGAGAAGGAAACAGCAATATATTTAGTCCACAGTCCTGCAACTGCATAGCCATTACTGGATCACTGTGAAAAGTCCCACTGAGTTGCACGTGTGTGCATACAATTGCAGGTTTGGGATCGTAGTCAGATACCCGATCCTTTGTGGGGTATTTAAATAACCAGCAAAGCCCTATCTGGTACTAACAGCTTCTGATCTTATCTGCAAATAGATTCCGGCTATGTTTGCATGGCTAAGCATTCCCTATATCATATCGGACCCGCTTTTGGCAAATGCATGAATAACCCACAAAATAACTGAACATTATACATCTTTATGTTGACATGCCTTATTATGATATATTATTAGAAGGTGGTCCTTCTGGGAGGTGTGCAACCTCAACAACTTTTAACCAGCACTGCTGATACTGCAAGCATTTAACAGTGTTGCCAACTCTTGCAGTTTTATCACAAGTCTTGCAATATTTGGTGTCCTCAAAATTAGGCTGGAAACCTCATGAGAACCAGTTATTTTGTGAGATTACGAATACTTCCATTCAGGCCAGAAATATCACAAGAGCAGCCTAGGCCATGGTATTTCAGCTCTTCTGATACTAACCAAAATCTCAAAGTGTGAAAGTTGAAAATGAAAAAAACAGTAACAGAAGAACTCAAACGTCAAAACTGGTTCCAGCTCTCAAACATGCTAATGCTCAGTGGTCTTCACAGGAAGTATTTGATTCCAGCGGCTACCATTATAGTAGGTGTTTGAATCTGAGGATTGGCTTAGGTCTATATCTAAAATTAATTGATTTTGAAACTCCATAAAATTTAGTTCATGTTTATGGTTTGCAGGAAGGTTTTGGAGAGGTCTAATTTTATCTAAACTGATTTGCCTGTCTCCACTGTGACTAGAAAATATTTATTACCTGTATATTAGAGCTGTTCAGAACATGGGTTTCTTCCTCCTCCCCCCGGAAGCTTTTGTCTTTCTGGTGAAAATAGAAAATATTTTTGGATTAAACTGAAATATTTTAGGTTTTTTGGATTTTCAATGAAAAGGCAAAATTTTATGTGGAAAACAGACACTTTCTGAAAAATGTGTTTAATTAAAAATCCAATTTTCCATCAATCAAAAGGACTGATGGAAAATTTGACCAGTTTATATTGTGTATATTTCAGTCCCTGACAGAAGATCTGCAAGCATATGATGAATTAAAATCTGAACTATGTTTGAATTCCTGACTATAAGAGGCAGCCAATTTAGCTGGTTTTAGAGAAAAACTCTATTGACAGGTGTGGAGATTTGAATGGATTAAAGCCATAGACACAAGATAGTGAGGGTGGGAATACATTGGGGTTAGATGGAACCTTCTTTGTTTTCAATGGTATCATTTAGCACATTACTATTCAAAAAAGCTGCACCTTTAAAGCATCTACTTCAAATCTCTCCTCACCCCTCTAGTCAGTTCTTTTTAAACCCTGGGATTAGGAGGCCAGCAGCCTCCTGGAATGCATTCTAGGATGCTATGCTGACAAATTTGCTATGGCCATCTGGCCCTTTGGGCAGGTGCAGTGGGCCTTTAAAAAAATTAAATAAAGTCTGTTCATTGTTCACTATGATTAAAAAAAAGACATCTCAGTTTTGCAACAATAAAAGGACTGACAGGTGGATAAGAGTAAATGTTCCGTTTCATGAGATACGGCAATTTTTTTGCCGTTGGAGGGCACTTCAGGATAGAAACAGAATCACAACCAGAAAATGACAGAAGTTCACATGACATTAACACCTGGAGAAGCAAATCAAGTCAACTTTGAATTTACTCATCTATGTATTGAATACATCTGCTGAGGTCGTCTGTTACTGCTGGAAGTTTCTATAGACAGATTTCAGGGCAAACCATATGGTATGAAGCAAAAACGTTTATGCAAGTGGATAAGACATTTGGGTTTGGAAATCAGTTGTTAGCTAAACTAAAAGGAAAAAAAAAAAAAGAAAAAAATTGCATGCTCCCATGTAAGTCCCCAGAGATGCGGAGTCTGCCAACCAAGTCAAGTCTTGCAAGCTAACATTATTGAATCTATGAGGTTTGTTTTAAGCCATGGCTTTTCACCTTCCTCTCCAGTATCATTTATTGGCCAGCATTGGAAGCGAGATACTGGTCTAGGTGAATTCCTATGGATTAGATGATCTACTAAGTGCTTTTCTATCTCTGACTTCTCTGATTCTTCAGTAGGAAACATTACAAAATCAGTGCTTTGCATTTGAATCTGAGCCGATCTTCCTACATCTCTCTCCCCCTCAGTCCAGCTACTCAGGGAGTTAATATCTTGGTCCAGTTTCAGACCTGAATATGATCTGAAGCCAAGTACGAAATAAATACAAACAAGGTAGAAATACATTTTTTAATAAGAACACATCAAATCCCTTAAGGAAAAGTTCTGTATGATTTAACAGACAGCTAAAGAGGCTTTTTGAACTCTCCTATATCATGTAAAAGAATTATATCCCTCAATAAAATTCTATACAATGGTTTAAAACACAAATCCTTAGAAAGAACATAATTTGCTAGTAAGTTCTATACACTTCTCTGTATATGGGCTATCTATATGGATCTTGTAAGCCCTTAAAAGTAGAAACCCCTCATATTGGCTCTCAAGGAGTAAATTATACAATAAGGAGAAGGATAAAACGGGGGACAAACTAATAGTTTCCTTTAAATGTAGCAATTAAAAACCTCAACATGACTCATTTTTGTACTCTTATTTTTTAAAAAAGTATATTTGAGTGGGGGAGGGAAGAGAGGCTGGTAGGTTGCCTAATACTTTCCATTAAAAAGGGGAAAAAAGTTCTTGTATTTTTTTGAGGCATTGTAACACCTACAATTTTTGCATCAGGCCTATGAAATTCAGCAGGGACAAAGTCCTGGGGCTAGAGAAGTGTTTTTGCTTTATCCCATGAAATTCCATTCATGTTTGACTGAGCTATAAACTATTCAAAAAAGCCACTTCACTTCTGTCACTTGTAATGTAAAGCCCTGGTTGGGATGATTTAGTTGGTGTTGGCCTGCCTTGAGCAGGGGGTTGGACTAGATGACCTCCTGAAGTTTCTTCCAACCCTAATCTTCTATGATTCTATGTCAGCAAAAATTTGGTAGCATGCCAAAACACCACCACAAATATGCTAAAGCTGCACCTACTCTGCCCCCTCCCCTCCCCGCAGCAGTGTACACTGTACTGGGAAACCTGGAGGTGAGGGGGCTGGCAGAGCAGTTGTAGCACCATGGGTAGGGTGGAAGGATGGTAAGCATTGATCTCAGCTCACACCTGCAACCCCGTACGCTGTCTCAGTGTCCTATCCCCCTCTGTGAGAACCACAGGTAGGAGCATCCTTATACTCCCAAGGAGGAGATGGGGAAAGAGAGAGAAAGCTGGTTGGGATTCCCCAACCAGCCTCCTGAACCCAGCATGTAACACTAGGGGCCTATCCCCACTTCTGGGCTAGCAGCATTCTCCTGCTATTGTACTAGTTACCATGTAAGCTCTAGGACTAACTGTTAATAGCCTGTGCTGAAGGCGCAAGGTTCAAATCCTGCTGAGAATGCAGGATGGTTTGTTACGGTTGATTTGCTTTTTACTGTTTTTCCTAAAAAATACCACACTGTTAAAAGAACACTATTTAGGTTGCAACGTCAAGAACTCTAAAGTTAAGAAATGCCAGAATTAAAGTTGTGTGAGCAAACCTGCCCCCTTGTGTATATGCATTATAATACAGTCTTTAATTACATGATGGTATGCTATTTTTTTCACAAGACCCCAGCCTCATTTAGTACCCAAGATGAATACACAAATGGGAAGAATACAGGCTGCACAGACACCTGTGAATCTGTCATTTCCTATGTCACCTATCGCTCACAAATTGCAAAAATGTTGCATATTTTAGGAACAGCAAAAGCCGTTCCTAAAATAACCCATCATCTTCTGAGTACAGCATAATGCTGTATACAAATATGTAAAATGTATATAAATTGCTGTGGTAGCAGTGACACATATGCATTCACTTTTATTCAAAATGTTTGGAATAACTCATATCTGCCAGGGTTTAGACCACCCTGGCTTTTTAGCTGTTTCTGTAACTTTGTGGGGAATATTAGTTCCAGTGTATGCAGTGTAGGAGACAAAAACGTTTTGGTGAATCATGGGAACTGTTACAGCATAGAAGAAAAAAATATTTATTTTCTTCCCCCTCTCTACCTCTATAATTGTCCTAACGTTATTGTCCCAATGTGATTTCTTTTTACATGAACAAAAGCTTTTGTGTTGGCTTGCCATTCTTGTTTCCAAACATTTTTCCTTACATTTATGACCATATAAATGGATATAGCCTGGAAAATTAGAAGGATTTTCTAAATAATTCCAGCATGTCGGGGGGTGGGGGAGGGGAGGAAGAGATAATCATTCAAAAATCAAGAACTTTGCTTCTTTTATAAGTTTTAAAAGCCACCTATTATCATAAATGAGGACTTTACAGATAGTATATTTGAGGACAGTTAGAAATAGGGAGACCTGTAGATTTTCTTTGGATAACTCTTGATTATTGAAAGTAGATTTCCCACCAGATATTTTTGTCTGTGATATATATTGGATGGGGGATTTACTTGTGTATGTGTACACACACACATAATGGTCTCTGAAGAATTTAGGCATTGTATAATTTTGAAACTCATCCGTTTGAAAAAAATGAGTAGCTGTTGAGGATAGACAAAATAAATGGCTGGCTTCAGCAGGTTTCACCTGACTCGAAGTATGTATCTGGTATTTTGCTGTCTTTTCTACTGACAGTATAATACCAGTGGCATCTCCAAGATTAACATTACAGCCTGCAAGTTGCTATGCAAACAGCATAGGAAATACTGTCACCTTGTCAATCAGCTCGACTTTGTGTTTTCCTTTCATCTCCTTTACAGTTGTCTTTGAAAACAAAACCCAATCTCTTTCATGATTCACAGAAATGGATTATCTCTGCTGTGACAACGTGTGAGTGGTCTTTCGGATTAATCAGTCAATGATAGACCCTGCTCCCATAGTTACAGCAGAATCAGCAGCCCTTTGGGCATTCCAAATAGACCAATGTCTTATGTACACTTTAATACTCTCTGAATAGGTGAAGGAAATATCTTTGTGTGTGTGATGATTTATGGAAGATTAAGACATTTTTCAACTTGGAAGCCTCATAAGAATACACACCTGACACTCTTACTGGATGTTAAAAGAAAACACAACTAACAACAAATATGTTGTGTAAGTAGTAATGATCAATTAAAAACCACAACTATAACAGTAAGCGTAGCATTTATGCCATGCTAACAAGACAGAACACCATGCATGTATTTATGCAGTTCTGCACCAACACCCGCAGTCTCTTCAATCCCCTGTAACTTTTTCCTTCACTTTATTAACAATTAAAAAATATATGCACATATATAACTAGGAAGATATGGTGGGAAAATCTGCTCAAAATCACAAAATTTTACATCTGCAAGAAATTAGAAAAATCTGAAAGCTCATTTTTGTTTCTAAAGAATGTCTCTCTTTGGCTTGGTCTACACTACCCCCCCCAATTCGAACTAAGGTACGCAACTTCAGCTACGTCAATAACGTAGCTGAAGTCGAAGTACCTTAGTTCGAACTTACCTTGGTCCACACGCGGCAGGCAGGCTCCCCCGTCGACTCCTCGGTACTCCTCTCGCCGAGCTGGAGTACCGCAGTCGACGGCAAGCACTTCCGGGTTCGACTTATCGCGTCCAGACTAGACGCGATAAGTCGAACCCAGAACTTCGATTTCCAGCCGTCGAACTAGCTGGTAAGTGTAGCCAAGGCCTTTGTGTACTTAATCATGGCACAACCTGAGAAAGGATCCAGGCCACTTGCAGAAATTGAATGGTTTCAGTAGAGACAGTATTATTGTATACATACTCGTAAAAGAAAAACTAATAGGGAGCATGAAGGAAAACAGCCAGTCCTTTCTGGCAATACTGTTACCCTTTCATAGGTATGCATGGATCCAATTTCCAGCAGCCTACCAATCTACAGATGGATTATGCACATTGTATAATACCTGTATTAAGGTAGGTTTTGATTCACTGGATATAAACTGTTAGGTTAATATCACTTGGCTTATCTAGGGGAGAGAAAGACATCTGAAAAGTAGAAAGCTAAAAATATCTAGGAATGCTAACTCTTTCAGCATAAGGGAAAAGATAATATCACCGTGGAAGAAAGTAAATTTACTAAAGATGGTTGAATATGGGAAAGAAAACTTTATGAAAAATTGAATTTTCAAAGTGGCTTCCATTTTGCAGGGAATGAAATTGAAGAATTTTTTTTCCCCCTCAAAATATTTTTTCAAATATATTTCAAAAATATTTTCCATGTTCTCCATTTTTTTTTCTTTTTGCCCCTCAGTGCAATAAATAAGTGTTAAAGCTTTTTTTATTTCACTTTTTTCCTTTCGCTGTTCCATAACTTTTCAAAGTTGCAAAAAGAAAAATAAAGCTGCAACTATGTTACATTTCAAAACTACTCCAATTTTTGAAAAGTTACAGAGCACCAGTTAGAGTTTCCTTTTTCCATTCTCTAATTTTGCCAAAGCTGAGGAAGTTTAGAAAGTTAAAGTTTCAAAAAGAAAAAAGTAAAATGAAAAAGTGAAGGGAATTTTAAAAAACAGACATAATTTATTCTGTTGCATTTAATGGCAAACAGGAATAAGAGAAAGAACAGGAGAAAAAAATCCAAAATTAAAAAAAAAAATTATGAAAAAAATTAAAAGCCAGAAGATTTTCATGTATGTTTTCAGTTTAGAAAAAGTCATTTTAATTGATTTTTTTTAATAACTAGCTTTAATAATTAATGTATCTTATCAATTCTGATGTTAATGTAGTCAGTGGCTGCACTGGGAGTGGTTATCAACAGGAGAGCTGCACTAAGAAGTGATTTTTTGGTTCACCAGACAACTGAAAAGTCAGGGGAAATATTTGGCTTGGTTGCAAAAGCATTCAGAATTTGTCAGAATTGTCACCATTTCAGGCCAAACGGTCTTTCTGTAGCCCCTCCTTTATAACTTTTAGGCCAGTGGTTAGGACAATTGCTTGTGATGTGGGACACCCACTTTTGAATCCCCACTCTGGCACATACTGAAGTCAGGCCTCCCCCGACCCAGTTAAATGCGCTAGCCACCAGGCTATAAGGTATTCCAGGGTTCCATTTTATATACATACTTAAATGCTCTTTGGCCCAAAGAGCAAGCAAGAATGACTCTATAGCCTGGTGATTAAGACATTCCTCTAGGAGATAGAGGAGGGATATGAACCAACACTTCCTGAATTAGACAGAAGAAAGACTATGAAGAAATAACATGCTATTTATCATCGCTGAAGTTTACTAGAGTGCAAAGGGGCCTGAACACATCATATGCATTAATTAAGACCCCTTTTAAGCCCTATTTCCAAAGCAAAAGTAGCCTTAGTTGGTGAATAGCTTTTGTCTATGTCAGTGGTTCCCAAACTGGGGTTCATGAAATGTTACAGGGGGTTCTCGGGAAAAAATTCCCTAATGGCCGACAGAGCTGCCTTAGGGACCCCGGGCAGCACGGGACCAGGAGCTCGGAGCCCCTGGTCTTCCAAAAGCTAAGCAGATCAAAGCAAGCACATCTATCACACTGAGGAGATTTAAACTTCAAGACTCCTTATAAGAAATGGAAAGGGAAGTGGATATTTTTCGCTGTTTTTAAAATTAAATAGGCAGCTAGGATTGTTTTTAAAATTATTATGAAGAACAAGTTTAAGCTTTGTTGTAACGTGTGTTGTTTGCTTGAACTGCTCATAGGGTGACCAGATGAGATGAAGAAAATATTGGGACACCGAGGTGGGGGGCCAAAAAAAAAAAAAAAAAAGCTGGCGCAAAATATCGGGACAAAAATTGCATCCCGACCGCTCTCTGGGACAAACAGCTCAAAATCGGGACGGTCCCGATTTTATCGGGACATCTGGTCACCCTAACTGCTCAAGACCTGAATGCTTGTATAAGAGGAACTCTGAGTTGGCTTCTTAGATACCTTCATGCTGTTTCACATCTGATACTTCTTGATGAAACATGGGAGCCTTGTCTTATAACAAGCTTAGTCAAAGTGATACAAGCTACGAAAGTGAGCTCTTGGAAGAGTGTTGCCATTTTCATAATGTAATAAAAATACTGTAATGATAAATAATAATAAATAGTGTGTAATAAGCATGTCATAAAAGCAAATTTTATATTTGCAAGATCACTGCTTTTATAATTTATTCTCAGGTAAAGGAGAAAATCCCTGGAAATATTCTTTTTTAGGAGGGGGGTCGCGAGACTTGACATTTTGGTGAAAGGGGTTCACAGATTGTTAAAGTTTGGGATCCACTGGTCTATGCAAACCAGTGAGATACATTTCTCCTGCAAGGAAAGGTGTCTGAAGGAAAAGAGAAATGTACACCCAGCCTAGGTATGTCTCAGTGTTTTGCTTTCTAAATTAACTTTAAAAAAAAGTATAAGAGAAACTTTAACAATTCCAGAAGCGTCAATTATTTACTTAAGAAATCCCTCTTCAGTATCAATTTTTACATCATTACATACTGGGATATTAGAAGTAGAATTTGTCTTTTTCCTCTCTGGTATTACTTAATGGATTTCTAAGGTTGACACCATTTATTTGCAGTCAGCCAAAAAGGACTTGAGCACTTTGTCTCTCCATCTCTCTCTTTCTGGATAATCTATGGTTAAGATTTTCAAAAATGGCTGGTGACTCCTTCCTGGGTCCTTAAAGAGAGGGTGCTCCTGGCAGATATCAAGCTCAGCACCCAAAACTTCTAGTGATTTTTTAAATTCTTGATTTACCTATATCTTGTATGTATGGGGATACACATATACATGTGTGTGTGTGTACAGAGAGAGAGAACACATGATGGTGTAGCATAATATAAAGGTTTTAACCAACTACATTATACAGGCAATCTAAAATGAGAACCAATAAGCACTTTATATCACACCCACTGTCACAACCACTATTTGTCATTAAAAAAAGCAATGTTTAAGTGTGACAAAAATGTTTTTAGTACTATTTTCCATGTCTCTGCCTATAAAGCCAGGGCTCCTAGTGTTAGTACCGCATCCCTCAGTCCAAGCCCTGGAGGGAAGGGAAAAATGATAACTAAGTAATCTAGGAAATAGATCTTGGCTGTGCTCCAGAAGAAAGAAATTAGTTAGAACTCTTTACATTAGGCAAAAAGTGAAATAAATGTGTTTCATTTAATCTGAAATATAAAGCAGTGAAGGAATCATCTGCTCACATGTGGTTACCTAAAAGGAAAGGAAATGTGCTGAGCAAGTATTTTGGTATATTTTCCTCATTGCTCTAGAGGTCTAAGTATGAAATTTTGCAGGGATGACTGGAGGTTCTTGCTGAATTTCCAGAGCTGTCAATCTACGTGAGAGCCATATAGTCATAGGAAATTTGTGAGCCATAAAACGATTCTGCTCAGATTGTGGCGGTGGCTTGGTATTGCTTTAAGGCAGAATGCTGAGCAAAGTGCATTGAGGTATGTTAGTGATTATGCCATTCATACACGTTCACCACAGCTGGTTAGAAAAAGGAAAGAGGTTTTAAAAAGGAGGAAAGAGTTGGAGCGCACTTCTGCAACTTTCCCCTTAGAGCACTGGAGGAAACCATGGTACCAATGAAGGCTGGCAAACTTGTTTGGAAAAGTGAGAGAATCTGAAACCTTTATTTATCCTCCAGATTGTATCCAGGTATGCAAGTCCATGCTGTGCTTTAAGAGGTGCAGCACAAAACCTCACAGCACTTGGGAGTGGGAGCTAAGGTAACGTATAAGTCACCTTTGTGCTCATCCAATCATGGGCTACTCTGGGGTCTTTAGCTTAATTTAGACAGCCCTGGGGGCCTAAATTACAGCAGCCTCCCAGGGCTGCCCTAAGGGTCACAGTGCTGCTCAGGGTACATCTACACTACAGCGGGGAGTCGATTTAAGATACGCAAATTCAGCTACGTGAATAGCGTAGCTGAATTCGACGTATTACAGCCGACTTACCCCGTTGTGAGGACGGCGGCAAAATCGACTTCTGCCGCTTTTTGTCGGCGGCGCTTACTACCACCTCCGCTGGTGGAGTTAGAGCGCCGATTCGGGGATCGATTGTCGCGTCCCGACGGGACGCGATAAATCGATCCCCGAGAGGTCGATTTCTACCCGCCGATTCAGGCGGGTAGTATAGACCAGGCCTCAGAAGATCTGCAGCACAGCCTGTTGCAGCCCTGTCCCTGACATGCCTCTCCTGGCCCAACCCCTGGACCCAGCATGCCCCCATGTTATCCGGGGTTCTTTCAACACAAAGCCCTTGGTAACTTTTACTCTGTGCGAGGAGGTGTCAGGAAATAAATCAGAGGAGAAACGTCCGTCTGACCGATAGATGGCTGGCACAAACAGGACAAAACAAGAGTGCTTTCACTTAAAGCTAAACTTTACTTAGACTCAAGCACTTAGGTCCGCAACAAGATTAGTAAAACACCCCCAACCCTTGATAATTACCAAAGCTGAGTGTGGCTCTCGAATGGCACAGTGACAGCCCGTCTGCTGCTGGGGAACATAAGGTGCATCCAGAGGGAGAGACCAGTCTCAAAGAGTCCCCCAAAGGAGTCCCCTTATTTATACATTAGTAATAGAATGACATGTCCCTTAAAGAAACCTTGCTAAGTAAGCAGTTTCAAGCAAGAGGTTCCTTCTGATTATTGATTAACCAGGTGTGGGTAGGCACTTTACTGATTTGCCAAAGTCTCCCCGTACACCCACGGTTTGCAGAAGGGTCCTCAGAAGGAAGCCTTACAGCTGTCTTCCTCAGTGCCTTTGATATGCAAAACCTTCCATAGCTGGAACTATGACTTTAGGCCTCTTTTACATCACATAAAGGGGATGGTGTTGCAATGGGAATCTCATCTTAAAACCTTTTGCAAGTAGGAATCCAACTCCCTGAATCCCTCCTCTTCCTAGGGTTTCTTTATTTTTGTGTAATTCTCTCATTGCCCCCACATTTCTATCAACACTTTTCTGACTTGCAACTTTCTAATAGGTTCTTTCCCACACAACTCTCCATTGAACCCAGATTTCAATCCACCTGCAATTCTTTCACCTCCTCCCCTCCTCAGAGAGCAAACTACTTAGTGTTGCAAGTTTTCTTGAAGAAAAAATTTGTAGTTATATATATTTACAAAAAAAACCCACACAAAATGTTTTCGAAATTTGATGAAATGAAAAACAGGGACATTTCAGGTGTTGTGAAAATGTTCTGGGATCACCAGGGCATCATATGAAAAACCAGAAAATATGGCCCATTTAAGGCTGCCTCGTATTAAAAATTATTTGTACAGAAGTTCTGTCCCATTTATATGAGTTAGTGTGCAACACGAATGCCCACCTGGAGCACAAAAAAGATGAACCTTTTATCATTGGCATGGGAATAATAAAATGAAATAAATAATACCACTTCTATCTGAGGATCTCAAGGTGATGTTCTTATCGGGTTCCATTTGGGTTGCTTTTATAATAGAAGTGCAGGAAACATATTTTATATATATATATAGTCCTTCCACTATGATTATAATGGCTTCTATAATTTTCATTATAGTAGAATCACAGACATTGGAGATGGAAACAAACAGTATAGACCATCTTACACACCTACCAATGAAGTATGTAGCATATTTTCTGACCGCTTGTCCGTTCTCATTTCTGAATGGTCTGGGAGTTCAAGCCCTTGGGTTTCCACCATTTCCCTTGCTACCCTACTCCATAATCTACTAGATCTCCTACTTAGGAAGGTTTCCCTCCCACCCCCTCAATATATAGTCCAAGCTATCTACAGATCATTGATGCAGACTTTATGAGCCCTTTAGAAGCTATACTCAATCAAACAGGGCTTATTTAGAAAAAGTAGTCACTGCACAGAAGTGCATGAAGGTGCTAGTTTTGGTACACCTAATTGCTTAATCAAGCTTTGCAAAAAAACAAAACAAAACCCAACAACAAGGAATTCATTTTTTTCAAACCATCACACAAAACATTTTTCTATTTCAAGTGATTTTGCTCCTCTCAATTTTGCTTTTCCACAGACGCTTTGTGACAGAGGAACAAAGGTTATTAAATATTTAATTATTGGGAAGGCACAAACGACTGATGGATTCAGTAGGACTAGCCAAACTGCATTATTTCACCACACTGTGGCTGAGTAAGATTGACATTTGGCCTTCATTCAATGTTTTTCATCATTCCACCAGAAATAAACACAGTGGGGCCTATTCTCAATATGTTTATGCATCAGTAACTTATATTACTTCTGGAAACTGTGAAATTTATGCCAGTTGGTTGTAAAAGAGAGTACAGTTTGCCTTTCCCCCCACACACACTATTCCCACAACCCAGAATCAATATGTGCACAATTTTCCTCCTCCTCACACCACATGTTATTCCATGGAGTATAGTCCAAGAAATAAATGGACATTCCCCGCCCCCCACCCCTGCCCCCATACAACCCATCACCATAATGGGATTTTCTGTCTCATCTGTACAAACAAGAAATGGGCCTAGTAGCAAAATTCAGATGTGAATCTAAACTTGATCCAAACAAAATGTGTTAAAATGCAGCATTTTGGTTCAGTCCAAGATAGAGATAGGGCCCTGCCTCAGCATTTGGATCTGGATTCAGATCCGAACTTTCACAGAGTATGGGGGTACTGAGACCCAGGCTTTTGGTTTCAAACCATCTCTAGTACAAATATAGCTGAAATGTTTTAATGATGTGTTTGCTTGGTCCTAGTTTTTAAGAGGACTAGCATTTCTGATTGTGATCTTTGGTAGACTGAAAATTATTAAGGCTATGTCTACAGTGAGGGTTTTTTCTTCAAGTTTCCTGCCACTGGACTATCACCAGTGCAGCTCTGCCAATGAAAGCACAAGTAGGAACAGTGGTCACTGACACTTTTTCCACGACATCATCTAGACTTATTCTAAGCAGGATTAGAGCAGACAACATGGTGGTAAAAGTACCCGTGCCTTGTTTATACTGCAGTTCCCATGATTGCTATCATTGGTGAAGATGTGCCACTGATGGAGCAACAGGGGGAATTTTTAGGGGGGAAAAACCCTCACTGTGTAGAGTACAGTTTACATGAAACAGGTTTTGAGAACAATTTGTATCATAATGAATAGTGTATAGGAAACCATTTTTAAAAGTGGCTAAGCTCTCTCGCACTCCTGCTTCTTCTTTGCAGAGCAATAGTGCAGAAAACCCTATTAGAGACATTACATATCTAAGCTGAGAATTTTTCGTAGCATGGTTTAAATGTGGTAGTACAGACAAGGTCTGATTCTTCGTTGAAAAGAACCCTTCTTTGAAAAGACAGACATGAAAAACCTGAGGACTTTTACTGTGAAGGTTATACTCATGTTTTTACTTTATTCATTTCCTGAAAGCTGAAAGGGGTCTTCTGTATCCCACACACCTGCTAGTCCCAGATGAGACGTATGCCTATGCCTGTCCTGGCATAACTAAATAATTTCTATAACTGCTTGATCCATTTACTTACTACTCCCAACTGGCATCCTATCTGTGCATATTGTTATTGGAGCTCCTCTGTCAAACTTATGAATATTATGTGTTCTCCTTGTCTAAATATTGAGCTGTTCACTGTAGGAGTATAAGGAGTTAATTCAAGAAGGCTCTGACTGCACCTACTTGCAGGAAAGAAGACAGAGGCCTGATAACACCTGATCCACAAATACCTGAATCAAGGCAGAACAAACAGCTTCAAAGGCTCTTTTTGAACCCGATGTGGCACCCAAACTGGCTTAACAAGGCTAAAGAAACACAGGAGAGAACAAAGGACTTTGGCTGGTTTTAAAAGGAGACACACGCCCTGAAGGAGGAGACAGGGATTGGAGCTAAACTGAACCCAGATTCCTGGAGTTAAGGGTGTCTAGCTTAAGCTAGAGCTACCTAGGCCTATAGGTAAGAAAGATATATCTGTATAGGCCTTTAATTGTTTCTCCTATACTTTACCATATCCTTACTGTTAAGATTAAACAATTATTTTTTTTTAATGAAAGCTGACTGGTTACTGTATTAGCCACTGGTCACAGCCACTGCCTCTGGTTATGACAACATGTCACTAGAGTTCTTGAAGCAACTCAGGACTCATGATCACCAGTGTCTGGCACAGTTTTTCATGTGAATGGTCCAAAGACATGATGAACATGAAAAAAAGTCATTGCTCTCCTGAAACCAGGGAAAGACCTACATAATGTGCTGTTCAATGTGCCATTCAAGGTGCTGGAGTGTCTCATTCTTCAGTGCATCTCCCCAGGAATGGAATCAATACTCTGCATCAAGCAAGCAGGCTTTCAAAGAGGTTGAAACAACAGTGATCAAGTGCTAGTTTTCACAACATTCATCAAAAATGGTTTTCAGAAAAAAATGAAGACGGGAGCAGTATTTCTGGGTCTGACAGCAGCATATAACACAGAGCTCTTAGTCAAATTGTCAAGAGCAGTCCCATCACAGGCAGTCAATGTCACTGACCTCCTCCTCCACAGCAGATGTTTCTGAGTGCACATGGAAGGCAGAGTTAGTGCATGGAGAAGACAAACCAATGGTCTACCCCAAGACTCTGTGCTGGCACCAATGCTTTTCAACCTGTACACAAATGGCCTTCTGCACACCCAGTCCTTCAAGTTCACATATATAGATGACATTTGTTTAGATATCCAAGTATAGTCATTCCCAGAACTTGAAAACATGCTAAATGTCACCTTAAGATGGCTGAATACTATAGGCAGTGGCATTTACAACCAAGTGTGACCAAGACAGTTTCGAGTATGTTCCATCTTTACCACACTAAAGCAGACTCAGAACTGAATATCTTTCTCATTGGACATAGACTGAGTGGGATTCATGTTTCAGGCAATCTCAGAATAACTCTAGATAGATATCTCACATACTTTAACCACCTGAGGAAAACTGCAGCTAAAGTGAGGACATGTAACAACCTTCTAAGCAAATTGGCCAGCATTTTTCGGGGAGCAAACAGTCAAACTCTCCATCATCCAGTTAAGATCTCTGTTACTCTGCAGCAGAATACTGTGCTCCAGTCTGGCTTCATTTGTCTGATGTCAAGGTGGTTGACACACTAAATTCAACCTTGTGCACTGTAACTGGGATGATTTGACCCACACCAGTACTGAGGCTCCCTGTGTTAAGCAACATTACTCTTCCACACATCTCTTGTGAGGAGGTTACAGCCAGAATGGTTGAGAAGATGAGGGTAAACCCAATCCTACCGGTATACACTAACCTCTTCAATCACCCCAGTGCACGCTTGTCCTTAATTCACCCATTTTGGGCCCACTGCCCTGCCCAGATTTCTCTGTGATGTTGATGTGGCATGAAGAATGGTCTGCAGCTGACATCAGAAACCAGTCTCTCATAACTGACACGATCACGTGTGTGTGACATACCAGGGTACAATCCAGACTAATGAGTAGCTGTGTCACCCCTGCCTTCTAGCCTGGAGTGCCCTTTGCAATACTTTGCTACGGTAACCTCCAGCCTGGACTGCTCACAAACAGCCTCCATCATGAAAGTCACTCCCAGCTGTGTCTGGGTGTGTGCTGTGATCAGCCAGCCACACCTTGGCTCTTACCAGCCTGGGTTATATTGCAGGGTGACCACAACACACACCCAGTCTTAGATTTCCCCCAAAAACACGTCCTCTCCTGGACAATACATATTTTATATAAAGTCAGTTATTTCTTTAATAGAAATAATATGCACACAACCTGTCAAGCTAAGTGGAGTTTCTCCAAAAACTTCAATTTAAACACACTGGATTAGATAAAACAATAAAAACTCTTTTAAGTACAAAGAAAGAGATTTTAAGTGAGTACAAGTGATGAGGCAGAATGGTCAGAAATGGTTGCAAGAATAAAAGAAAACACAACTGGTGCCTAACAAACTATATTATATTTCAAACAAAGTTGTCACCACATGCTTTCAGCGGTCTTACTGACCACCCTTCTTAGGTTAGGATTCTGGGAGAAGGGGTCCAACAAACACTTCCTTTATCGCTTCAGATGCCGTGAATACAATGGACAGGGAGAGGGCTGCCTCCTTTTAATAGTTTCAGTCTCCCTCTTGAAAAACATTTCCAGATGAGATTCAGGAGACAAAGAGTCTATGTGAAAGGATATTCTCTGCTGGTTTTTCCACCACCTGTGAGAGTTTCCTTTGTCTCCCCTTCCTGCTTGTTGACCCTGTTTACATCTTAAATGCAAATTAAGCAGAGGACAGATTTTTTTATTTTAGGACAGACCTGTTTGCCAACTTCTGCTTGGGTCGGGCTGTGGCATGGAACATGCGTTAACACCACAATACAAGGAAATCTTAACTTCAGATACAATGTTGCCACACATATTTTGCCAGGACAATAATGACCAGCAAATTATATATTACAAGATGTACTTTGTACAAAGATTATTACAATAGTATGTAGGGTGAGAATACAGGGGTACATTCCATCACAGCATGTACCCAGTTTTGGGCACCACATTAGCTATCTTCCAGTCGTCTGGTACAGAAGCGGATTTAAATGATAGGATACATACCACAATTAGTAGTTTTGCAATTTCACATTTGAGTTCTGAAGGAACTCTTAGATGAATATCATCTGCCTAGTGACTTATTACTCTTTAAATTATCAATTTGTTCCAAACCCTCCTCTAATGACACCTCAATCTGGGACAGTTCCTCAGTTTTGTCACCTAAGAAGAATGACTCAGGTTTGGGAATCTCCCTGACATCCTCAGCCATGACAGCTGATGCAAAGAATTCATTTAGTTTCTCTGCAGTAGCCTTATCTGCCTTAAGTGCTCCTTTAGGATCTTGATCATCCAGTGGCCCCACCGGTCGTTTAGCAGGCTTCTGATGTACTTAAAACAATTTTTGCAATTACTTTTTGAGTCTTTGGCTAGCTGTTCTTCATATTCTTTTTTGACCCTCTTAATTATATTTTTACACTTCACTTGCCAGAGTTTATGCTCCTTTCTATTTTCCTCACTAGGATTTAATTTCCACTTTTTAAAGGATGCCTTTTTGCTTTTAACTACTTCTTTTACTTTGCTGCTTAGCCACGGTGGCACTTTTTTGGTCCTCTTACTGTGTTTTTTTAAATTGGGGTATACATTTAAATTGAGCCTCTATTATGGTGATTTTCCATGCAGTTTGCAGGGATTTCACTTTTGGCACTGTACCTTTTAATTTCTGTAAAAAGCAACAGAGGGTCCTGTGGCACCTTTAAGGCTAACAGAAGTATTGGAGCATAAGCTTTCGTGGGTGAATGCCTTGCGTCTGATGAAGTGGGCATTCACCCACGAAAGCTTATGCTCCCAATACTGTTGTTAGTCTTAAAGGTACCACAGGACCCTCTGTTGCTTTTTGCAGATTCAGACTAACACGGCTACCCCTCTGTTAGTTAAACAGAAATTAAAAGTAAGTTCCTCATTTTTGTGTAGTTCCCCTTTCTGAAATTAAATGATTCTGCAAACATTTACAGAGCTGCTTAAATTTGAAGCCAGTGGGACTACTCAGGTGCTTAAAGTTAATATGCATGCATGCAAGCATCTGCAAGTTCATAGCCTGAGTCAGTCATGTATTAGTACAGTGCTCTTTGATTTGGGTTTCCAACACTGCTGAGAAATGTTTAAAATCTGTTTCCATTGATCTTATTAAAGAAGCCATCCATGAAAACCTGTGTTATTACTATCAAAACAATTATTTCCCTTTGAAAAAATATGCATTTTTGGTCCCGAACTATTTGATGGCTTATTCACCTTTCAGCACTAAAATAGTAAAATGATAAATAAGAACAGCTGATACTACTTACTGTATTTAGTTGCATAAACACTTTAAGGAGTTGCCACTAAGCCTCAGAGTTTAGAACTAGGAAATAAATAAAAAATAAAAAGCAATAAACACGGGATGGTCTTGAAACACTAATTTATTACAGTAAATAAAAGCTGTAGAAACTAGGGCTGTTAATATTTTAGGATGCTTCAGAACCTAAGTGTGGCTCACCAATGCAGGAAGGGTCTGATAATCAAGGTGCTCCATGTAAAAAGTAAAAGTGGTGAAATGTCATGGTAATGCTCATCTTTGCATGCCATGTTTTACAAAAGCAGTGATATTAGACAGCAAAACTTCATGCAGAATAGACTTTATGTGCATCAAGCCTTTGTTCCCACAGCTTCATAAGTTCTTATCTCTACAGATTTATGATGTGTTCCAACTTGTGCTTCTTGCCCCATCTCAGGCAGTGCTGCCTTTTTTTTTTATTAAAAGAATGCCACCATTCCAATCTCATGCTCTCTCGCTCTCTGTCTCACACAAATGTTGGGAATAGCAAAGGTTAAGAGGTGTGCAGCTAATGTAGAACAGCTGAGCGGGACACTATGGAAACGAAATGCAGGATGAAACAATATATCCCCAATATATTAACAAAAAGAATTGACTAGTTTGTGTGTTTGTTGTCCCTGCTTGTTCTTTTCCCGACACCTGACACACGCTTTGAAAAGTTCAACTAATGACAAAATGCTAACTTTATTTTAAAAAAAAAAAAGTGCTATTTATACATTGCCTCATCACCTCTTATTTAAGCAGGACTGTTCTTCACATATAACCTATTTTAGTTCACAAAAGATGTGACTCTACAGTGCATCTATTGTAATTTTTAAATGAAAATACCTTCTTTTAATCCCCTTTGTTAAGATTTCCATTGGATAACTTCTCTATGCTAGTTCATAGTTTTAGTAATTTCCTAGAATTATATTAAAAGCCAAAGGCGTTTCCTTGTGGGGGGACAGTCCTTTATTCCTCACATGCAATGCAATGGGCAAAATACTAATGTAGTTAAGGGCCTCATTCCACCCATGCCTCTGCAATAAGGATCAATATGAATATTGCCCATGCCATTTAATTAACTTAGTGCATTTTTTATTATTTTGGATATGTTCTGAGAAAGATTTGCTAAAACTCTGTGCATCACAGTATCATAAAAACGGGATATGAGAAGAGCTACTAGAGCCCCAAGTCCATGTTCCTACTACTGCAGGACTGTTACCTATAATATATACTACTTCTGCTTGGCCAAATAAAGTTTTAAATGTCAGGAGGAGGTCATATCATTTGATTTGGGAAACAATTCTATAATCAATCAGGACTCTCAGCTGTTGAACCAAAATTGTCCTTTTTTCAAATTTCATCCTCTTACCACTTGAGATAGCGCCACTCTAAATAATTCTTCTCCATTTGGGGGTACGGAGGGAATGGGTGTGACTGCACACACATCCTTTTAGGCATCAATTATCATGTTTCTTCAATCCTTCCTCCTAAGTATATGGGAAATCCAAAGTTTGTGCAACATTGTCCATTGCTTTGGGGTCAATTGTCATTTAGGGGGGAAAAAATCAGAACATAGGGAAAAAATCACTTTAAAATATATCTTATGGGTTACTGACAATGACTACCAACCATTTCCTGCAGTGATTATTGAGGGAAAAATAAAAAGCTATTTGTCACAAAATATTTACTGGAAATCTAGAGAATGCTGAACCAATCAGGAAGCTATTTCTTAACTCTCATAACTGCTTTACTGGTAAGACTAGTAAATGATTTAGGGTAAGTGCAGAATGGTTTTATTTATAACCAATAAGGCTTATATGGTTATTTAAAATTTTCTTAAATTCCTCTTCAATTTCCAGTCACTGAAGCCATTGGGAAGAAATAGTCAAACATATAAATTCGTCACAAATATCTTTTTTTCGTTTAATGTTGCTTTCCTTTCCTATGGTCTTCTATCACAGGAAGACTACGTTCAATAACTGGAATATATCACTATGAACAATTATCTATAGCATAAAATTCTGGTCAACTCTAGGCGAGCACAAGTGCTACATGCTACACAAGTCGTCAAAACAAGATTTAAGTGGTAAATAGTCCTGGAGCTGGATGGACATCTAAATGGGGTGAATTTTACTGAAAGTCCCAAACTTTGCAATATACTTATAGTGATTCCAGAGACCCAGTGAACATCCATTTAGAATGAAGAAGTTCTGTGGGGGAAAAGGACTTCACTATAAATCAGTTTCAGTATTCTAAACCATTGGAAATTTTCCAATTGACTTTAGCGGGCTTTGGCTTATGCCCTCAGTGCACAGGTTAGACAGTGAAGAAGGTAGATCATGTTAGCCATAGTCTATCTGGTTTAGAGGTTACTCAAGTTAAATCTAGCAAACTAAGGCACAGGTATTTGGGAGAGATCTGCTTGACCCTAAACAAAATCTGAACACCCCACAACATGGCTGAAGTTCACATCTAGATCTAACGCCTTTCTGTGGTAATAGGTGGCAGTATAAAATCCTAAGATATGCATTCTGGTGCTTAAGCATAACAGGAAAAAGCTAGGACAGACTGAAATCCTCCTCTTTGCTTTCCTTGCATTGTCAGCTCAGATCAAAATGAGTAGCACCAACCCTGTAGCTCTTATTCATGCAGCATTTCCCTTTGAGCTCAATTGAGTGATCCACATGATTAAGGCCTGCTTGTGTGAATACAGGATGGCAGCATTGCTCCTCCATGTTTTTTACATTTACTGTGGCATTTTGTAGCTTTTCCAAACTCTCATTTTTAAAGTCCCATCAGCCGAGGTGACAGGTACCAAGCGCTAGACGGGGCTCAGCCTGCCCAAATCTGAGCCCGCCCTGCCACTCGCACACAGCATCCTGCTTGCAGGCGAAGCACTGCCTCCAGTGGCGCCAGCTTGGTGCTGAACTGCCTGGCTACCCCGCAGGAGGTTGAGTCCCTAGGGCCCAGTGGCAGATGGTGACGTGAGTCCACAGGGCCCTGGCATTGTGCTACAGGGAGAGTGTTCTGTGCATGCCAGCACCCAGTAAGTCAGCCCCATCCCTGGTGCGGCAACGGCAAGTCTGTCCTTCCCTGGTGCTTTTCAGCACAACTGGAGCTAGGACCATCAAGGAGGGGAGGGAGCGAGCAGAACAGAGGAGAGGATGGGGGGAAGGGCTGGAGAGGAGGGAGCCAGACAGTCACAGCCAGAGGGTAGGGCCTGGCAGTTTTATTCAGACCTGCCCAAAGAATGTTTTCACCAGTCACTTATACCCACCCACTAGATTTTGTTGTTGTTGACACCCTTGTTGTTAGTGAATATAGTGCTGGAAGTTCTCCTTAGGGATACGCACAGAGATGTTCCTAATGGCTGACAAGGATATTAAAATTCTGGTAAAACCATATTGACATCTTTAGTCTCTCATAGAGGATGGTCACTGATTGGTGAATCCTGGCTAAGGTGTAAACAATGTTGTGGTACATCTTTATTCATTACACAGTCTGCTGCACTTCCATAACCTCCCAATTTGGCTAGCTGTTGGTACTGGATCCAACCACAGTCTCAGCTGGTACTAATTTTCAGGCTATCCAAAGCAGATGGAAAATAGAGAATGACGACGCAGACTTTAACACCCACATGACGCCTAACACAGCCCGGGAATGTTATTGTGGCTATATCTGTGTATGCACATCATAATTGCCTTACTAGAACAGACCTGTGGCCCATCTAGTCTGGTATCCTGTCTCCAAGAACAGCCAAAACCAGACACCTCAAAGGCCTAAAGTCCCCATAATGCACTGAATTGTGTAACACGCTATACTATAGGAGGAAATTCTTCCTGACTCCATCAGTTGCTCAGTTATATCCGGAAGCATGAAGGGTAATAGCCCTAGTAATTTTTTTGTCCTAGCTTGAGTAATTGCAGATGCTGCTGTTCTTCAGATAAATACATGATCTTTCTATGAACCTCATTCATATGTTGCAGTAATAAGCTCAAGATAATTTTATGTCAGATAATTTAAAAAACAAATTCCAACCATGCTCCGGCCATGAGCATCAGATTTTAATGTCACCAGACATTTATGGTAGAACTAAAAATATTTAGGGGGTAAAGTTAGGAGTCTGAATATTATTCACTTACAGATTTATCCGTTGCCCCTACCAGCAGTTTACTGATAGACCTGTGCAACCCCACTATAGTTAATAAGACAACTCATCATGGATGCAAGTGAGAACAGGCCTTGACCAAAGAGTGTTAATTTATATTGCTATTATAACAGTAGATAGGTATAAGATGGCATACACTATATGTGCTATGATAATACAACAAGCTTTAATTTCCTGGGGGATCGACAACATTTAGTTATTTTTAAATGTACAGTAACACCTCACTTAAAGACATCCCGGTTAATGTTGTTTCGTTGTTATGTTGCTGATCAGTTAGAGAACATGCTCGTTTAAAGTTGTGCAATGCTCCCTTATAACATTGTTTGGCAGCCGCCTGCTTTGTCCACTGCTTGCAGAAAGAGCAGCCTATTGGAGCTAGCTGGTGGGGGCTTGGAACCACAGTGGATGGGCAGCCCCCCTATCAGCTCCCCGCTCCCCTAAGTTCCCAGTGTGGCAGCTGCCCAGCAGGCTATCAATTACCAGGCAGCTCAGCTGTCCTTACCCCCACTGCCTTGGAGCTGCTCCTGCCCTCTGCCTTGGAGTTGGCTCCTGGGAGCCTCCTGCTTGCTGTGCTGGGGGGAGGGGGAAGAGGGGTGCTAATGTTCCCCACTTTAAGCAAAAAACAAAACTGCTAGACTCTGATTGATGTGCAGAGCTCAAAAGCAAACAACAATTTATTAGCTCTAATTTAGACAATTCTTAATATTAATATTTGAAATAGGACTGTCTTTGTGGATCATCATTTCAAACAATTTTAACAAATAGCATCAAATAACTGCTAGAAGTCCAAGATTTCAGTTAAAAAATGTCTCTAGCTATTTCCTTGCTGAGATCGACCTCAAAATGTAAACTTGACAATGGAAATAAAAAGAACTTTCCCACCAAAGCTGAAATGAATCAGGCAAATTAAGACACATTAAAAAGTGCTACTCACTACAACTAGAACATTCTTACAGCATTTCTTCTTTCCTTTCCTTTATTTTTTTTTTTTAGGGGGAAGGGGCTAAATCCTAACTTGAGAGCAGACAGTGGGAGACAACTGAATTAAGTTTATTGGATTCATATATTCTAGAGGGGTGAATTGGATGGAAATGCATCCCTGTTCTGGTGCATTATTCCCAAAGCTCCTACTCTGCTCCCACCCCTGCATGTGTGAGCGCAAGCGTGCACACACACCCACACTCTCATTCTCTCTCTCTCTCTCTCTACTGTGCATCTCCCATGATCAACACAAAGCAACCCTGGCTCATCCAACCTTTAGGAGATCAGCAGTAGCGTGTGCGACCAGGGAGACTGAAGAAAGCAGGGGACTCGGGCTAGGAGGGAAGATAATGCCCTCCAACTCTGTAAACCTTCTGAGAACTTCCAGCAAGCCTTAGGACATTCATTAGCACCAACTCACAAGTCTTAAGATACTCATCTGGGACCATCCATGCCCACTCACCCCCAGCAAGTTTTAATAGGCATGGAAGTCCCACAAGAAGCTTATTCTGGTTCATCAGCAGCCTGCCAAGGCTTTTATATAAGCAATATTTCCTCTTTTGCCTCAGCTCCTTTCCATGCAATGAAGGACTCTGTGGTTAGTTTTTGATAAGAATCAGAACATTTCACTGCTAGATTTTCAAACCTTCAGATGAAACATGCTCTGTTGCTGTGTATGTAAATATAAATTTAACCACCAACCACCACCACCATCATCATAACATAAGCCGAATCCTGAAGTCCGTCTTTCAGTAGATGGTCCAATGTTAATAAGTCAGCTATTCACAACTAAGGCAGAGGAGGGATTTCTTCCCCTTTTTAACAACTTTTAAATAGAGCCATTTTCAGAGGTCCACACCAAAAAAATAAAAATAAAAAAAATCAGCAGCTATCAAAAACTTACCACAGGACAGTATCTGAGACCCCATAGTTATCTATGATATTCTATGATTTCCTGTTCTAACAATAGTAAAAATACCACAGCATCTCTGATAGCACAGTCTGGTTATCGTCATCAGATGTTCACCTTTTAGTGGTGACCGTTATACACAGGGCCTAGTGCTGTTAAGTTCTGTGCAAGCAAAACTCCTATTGACTTGGAGTGGTTTGTTGACAGCAGAATGGAGCCTAAAGAAGGGGGGAAAGCTTGTTTTCCTTTAGGAAGTGGTTGTTGTATGTGAACATTGCTTGCACCAGGTGAATTTCTATTTCTGAACCCATTGAAAGCACAAATAAACACATTTTCTTTAAATGAGCTCGTTAGTCTAAGTAACTTCCCCCAACAGTTCTCTTTAACAAACTGCAACAGAATCAAAAGAAAGAGCAACTGTATCCCCCACAGTACAGCACCTTTCTGTGTTCCATTTTGTTCAATGCATTTTCTGTTTCTTAAAGACAAAGATCTAATAGTCCTTAGTGACTTTCTATGGATGTGTTCACACGCTCGGTATGTGATCTCCTGACAATACGTGGGCGTTCTTTTCACTACAGCCAAAACCCAGACATTTGCTTTTTGTTCCTGTTTGGTCAGATGCAGAAGCTGGACATTTACCGTCTGTAAGCCATCTTTTCTACAACAGTGAAGAAGGCCACAGTGAAGAAGGCCACAGTGAAGGACAAGTATAAACAAGCTGTACTATTGTCACATAGGTTAGGCTAGTATATGTACTGCTCAATATTCACCTACAGTGAATTCAAGAGCAAGACCCCCCCAAAAACCTTCAGGTGCAGTGCAAGTTCAGCAGCACAATGCACCTCTTGCCCTCAACTCCCTAGATGTTCTCTCCTCTGCTAGATCCTTCTTCTCTTCAAAAAACATAATTCATTTAGTTCCCATTTTCCTTTACCTTGTTGTTCTTGACAAAGCCAACTCCTGCTACTCCTGACACTTGACCAGCTCTGCTGACACTAGAGTAAGCGTAAGCAGCACCAGGACTTGTCCAAGTCTCTCTCTCTCTACCCTTTGGTCTATCACCACTAGCCTTCCCAGTGATACTTCGAGTGTAGCTGGCTGGGCAAAAGAGAGGTGTGAATTATATCTCTAACTCCACTCACCCGAGCAAACTTAAAAGGGACCATTCTTGAATGAAATGCATTGTACTGATGGAAAATTTTGAACCCACAATCACAGGTGCCGACTTTTTCATTTCCCCAGTGGTGCTCAACCCATGCTCCTCCCCAGGGCCGCCCCCACTCCTCCTCTTCCCGGCCCTGCCCCCTCCCCCAAGTGTGCCCTGCCCTCACTCCACATCTTCCTGCCCCTGCCCCTCCCCCACGGGAGGAGCTGATCCGCGGGGCCCGCCGGTGGGTGCTGAGCACTCACTATTTTTTTTCCATGGGTTCTCCAGCCCTGGAGCACCCACGGAGTCAGCACCTTTGCCCACAATATAAAATGGGGAGCAAGCATGACCCAGGGAATTGTAGACCTGTCAGCCTAACTTCAATACCTGGGAAGATATTGGAGCAAATTATTAAACAATCAATGTGTAAGTACCTGGAGGATAATAGGTTTACAGAGAGTAATCAGCACAGATTTGTCAAGAACAAATCATGACAAACAAACTTAATGTCCTTCTTTGATAGGATTACTGACCTAGTGGATGGGAGGAAGCAGTAGACATCATATACTTTGGTTTTTAGTAAGGCTTTTGACACAGTTCCACATGACATTCTTATCAGCCCTATGACTTTATTATTTGCTATGTAGTGCCACTCTGGCCTAACAGATAGCATTCAATGAAAGGGCACTTTTAAGGGGAAATATCTGCATTATTTTTAGGCCTTCTTGTTAAATTGTGTACGGTATGCCCATAGAACCATAGGCGCCAACTCCGTGGGTGCTCCGGGTCTGAAGCACCCACGTTAAAAAAAAAATAGTGGCAGGCCCCGCTGATCATCTCCTCCCCCTCCCTCCCAGTGCCTCCCACCTGCCACGGATTAGCTGTTCAGTGGCATGCAGGGAGGCGCTGGGCGGGTGTGTGTGTGTATGTGTGGAATGGGACAGAAAGAGGTGGGGGGGGGAAAGAAGCAGAGCAGGTGTGGGGCCTTGGGGGGAAGGGATGGAATGGGGGCAGGGCCTGCGGTGGAGCGGGGATTGAGCAGCCCCGGGGAAATGAGAAAACCGGCATCTGCGCATAGAACAGCTAACAACAACAACAACTCTGCCACATAATTCTCTCTAAATGTGTTTAGTGAACTTAAGAGTTAAACTTGAAAGCATCCAGCCTGCTTTCTTCTGTACTTTGGCAGGATCATGCCAGGTGATTTGCTAAGCTAAAGATCACATCCATGGTTGTGTAACCTTTATGAAATTCATGCCAGTAGCCAGCCATGGTAACCTGGGAAATTTTTAGGGCTGTCAATTAATCGTGTTAATGTTTTTTAGTATGTTAATCACGTACCTGTGGGCAGGGAGGGAGGCATCGGTGGCAGGGGGGCTGGAGCAGCCCCAGCCTGCAGCTTCCCAAGCAGTGGAGGGGCTGGAAACCTATGCCCCAAAAGAGGCTGAATCCCAGAGCCCCCAGCCATGATCCTATATATGAAAATATAGAAAACCCCAAAAATATTTAAATAAATGGTATTCTAATATTGTTTACCAGTGCAATTAAAAATGCAATTAATTTCAATGATTTTTTTTAATTGCTTGACAGACCTAGAAATTTTATTTCAAAATGTAGTTTCCTTGTTGAAATGACACCCCACTCCATCCGTTAACTTTGTGATGGTATATTTGTGGGCACTAGGGGGAAAGAAATGAGACATGTTTCCATCCCAAATGCTCACAAGAAGGCATGAGTCGGAGAAAACCAAATACCAGAAAAATGTTTCGGCAAGTCAGGCAACAGTAGCAGTTGTGGGTAATATTCCCTTTAAAAAACTAGTTAGGGAATAAGGCCCTGGTCAACAAGCTATTGTTGGTACAGTAAGATCAGCCATATGAATATGTATAAACAGGGCTGGCTCCAGCTGTTTTGCCGCCCCAAGCGACGAAGGAAAAAACAAAAAACCAAAGCCGATCGGCGGCACTTCGGCGGCAGCTCAACCACGCCGCTTCATCCTTCGTTCCCAATCTTCCTCTTCGATGGGACTTCGGCAGCAGCTCAAAGAAGAAGAGAGGGACTGAGGGAATTGTCGCCGAAGACCCGGACGTGCCGCCCCTTTTCATTGCCGCCCCAAGCACCTGCTTCCTTTGCTGGTGCCTGGAGCCGGCCCTGTGTATAAAGCATCCAGGATTTGCTTTGCAAAGCCACAGTCCGAAACCCTAATGTGTGAGGGTGAGCCAAATGGCAAGCTTATTTATACATATGAATAAATCCTAATTTGAGAAGTGAAAAAAATGTCTGAATTCTAAATGTAAAATTGAGTTTGTATGTAAGAGCCATGGGTGAATAGAAGTAACTAAGGTCATCGCTCAGCTAATGCCATGTAACTGATTAACCGCGTGTTTCTAGTTTTGGTGTTGATTACGTTGTTTCGGATATGGTTGTAAGCTTACACTCCTTTAGTATTGACAGAGATACTGCTGCCATGACTTTGATTTGCTATATTTCATGTTGTAAATGCATTTAGTATTGGCTGTCATTTAGTTTGAATAAACAATCCAAAGTATTTACAGTGAAGGGCAACAAGCAAAGCAACAGTACAATGAAACGCATTTAGAACTAGTAATATGGCGATAACAGAACACATTCTCTTTGCTCTGGTGAATACTAGGGATGGGTTCAGAGAAAAGCTTTCACCCAAAGCTCAACCTCAACCTTTTTTTTTTTTTTTTTTTTTTAAAGTTTGGAGAAAAATGATTTGCTTTTGTTTTTCATTACAACGTAAAACCCATGCTCTGCATTTCCAAGTTCCAGCTATGAGTGAACTCAGATATGCTAAGTTACTGTGAGTACTGCTGTTCTCTCGGCATTTCAAATCTCTCTGAAAGGTGAAAATAATGGAAATCTCTTAATACAGCCTATTCTCTTGAAGTTTCAAGTCCAGACACCACAGGGATGTACATGCTCAGGGCTTCACTTTCAGTGCTGCAGGTGTGCTGCTCTAGCACTTACCTACTCTGATAAGAGAGGTTCTCCCATCGGTGACAGTACTCTACCTCCCCAAGAGGCAATAGCTATGTCGAGGGAAGAAGCCCTCCCATTGGCATAGTGTTCTCTACACAAGGAGGTATGTCAGTATAACTGCATTGTCGATTTTCCATAAGTCTGGGCAACACATGCAAACCAAGGTTTATAGTGTAGATCAGGGCTCAGATAACTAAGTACACAGATCCAAGATCTGTGAATCCATTCACATCCATTTTCAGATGTATATCCAAACTCTGAGTGTCTGTCAAGGGCTGGATTCTCCTCTGACTTACATCAGTGTAACTCCATTGGTTTTGATAGTCATTCCTAATTTGCCCCTGTGTAAGGGGTAGAAGAATCATGCCCTGTATTTCTAAGCATCTTGGATTTCAACAATTGCTAGGCAGTGCTAAGCCTAACTATGTAGGGTCACAAAATCATAAGTTATAGATGAGGAAAAGTGGCCTGATCCACTACGGCATTCCTCCAGTTGTATGCTGGTAGGACTCCATTACAGTGGTACATGTTCTACTGTCGCTTGTCTCAGAGAAGCATTCGGCCCTACTCAGGTTCTTTTATTTAGTAAGTTATAAAAGCTTCTGTGATTATTCTGTGGCTCCATAGTGTCTTTTTTATGCTTGTGCACAATGCCTTCTTACAAGGCTTAAACCAATAAAACCACCCTCCCAACAAAAACTCATCTTTCAGTTCAGTTCATAGAAACCACAGTGATAAGCCCTTGAAAAAATGTATATAGAGAGATGAGATTTTTAAACACATTTTGCAGGTCTTCCATACACTTTTCTATTTGCTTTTTCTCTGTTTTGACTGAACCTTACTCGATCTTAAATCAGGCAAAACTCACATTGAATTATGTGGAAATTTTGCTTGAATAAAGACAGCAGGGTTTGACCCTTGATTAGTGATACATTTTGTAGCAAAATACCCTCTTCTGTACTGAAATGATTTGCATTTAATATGACATACTGAACCATCTCTTTTGCAGCCTGTTTGACAGCAACTGATGATGTAAATGTAAGTGTAAGGCCCATGTTCAACAAGCACTGTTTAACAATCATGACATCAGAACATACACTATACTTATAGTTTATAAAGCAGTGGTAATCCCAATTCTCCTCTATGGCTGAGAGACTTGGGTGACCTCTAGAAAACATCTGAAAAAACAGGAACGCCAGCACCAGCACTTTCTTTGGAAGATCCTCAACATAAAGTGGGAGGATCACCACACTAATGTCAGTGTCCTCACAGAGGCCAACACTTCAGTATTGAGGCCCTGATTATCTAGCACCATCTGAGGTGTAGTGGGAACTGTGCACATCCCTGATGTACGCTTACCAAAACAAATCTGTACGCCCAACTCACCAAAGGAGAAAGGAAATGGGGAGGCCAAAAGAAATACTTTAAAGACACCCTCAAGATAAACACCCAGAGATATGGCATAGACACCACACACTGGGAGACAGTCATCCAGGATAGGGATAACTGGCAAAGACTTGTCAGAGAAGGATGGTCAACTTTTGAAGAAAATCACCTTTGCAGAAAAATGCCAGAAAATAAAGGACAGACAACTGTCATGCAGCAATCACGGCCCAACCCTGACTTTCAACACCAACTGCAACATCTGCCAACAAGCCTGTGGCTCAAGGATCAGACTCCTCAATCACCAAAGGACCCATAAAAAATAAAAGCCTGTGAAAGACATCATCCACGACCTCGAGGGATCACCACTGCCAAAGGCCAGTAAGGACTTCCCTATTGACATTGATTTTACTTGAAAGGTGCTTAGATATTACAATGATAGTCACCATTATAAACCTCTAAGGTACAGATTGTCTATAAAATATTTCTTTCAAGATTTAAAAAACAACAACCAACAACAACTTTGATTACCAAATGACAGTGATACAGAAATGACATAATGACAGTGATACAGAAAGCTGAATTTGATCTTTTCCAGATCAGATCATGTGATCAACAAGCCTGAAAAGTTTCATTTTGGAGACACCCCCAACTGGTTGCAAAAGTGAGCTAGAAATGTCACAAGGAGAAACTTTCTGAGAGTTCTAGTACTTCTTGTTTCCGCTCAGGCAAGGAAAATTCTATCTAGATTTTTGTACACCCATCCATCACTGCCCATTTTAAACAGATTGGCATTAGCAAAGGCCTTCGTGAACTTCATAGAGTCTCTGGTTCTCCCCCATATCCCCACCCCCCATTTCAGATTATAGTAAACTCTGCTGGGCTTTCCCGCCCCGGGAGCACAGAACAGGGGGCAGCTGTTGTAAATGCCATTCTGGTTATAGTGGAAAGGAAAGGTCTTGCAGAGATATCTCAAGGTGGTAAGAGTCTGGATTCATCTAATCCCATCAGTTAACTCATTGTATAAAATGCTTTACTCATGATATTTCATCATTTCTGGTTTCTGTCTAACTCCCACTCTGAAATTGCCGAAGTGTGTGGAAGTGGAATAAATAGTGGTAATAACACTTTCTTTCTCCCACCTTTAGTCTGTCTTGTCCATTTATGCTGTAAATTTTTTGAGACAGGGACTGCATCTTATTACTCTATGTACAGCACTCAGCATGATGAGGCCCTGATTTTGGTTGGCTCTTTACACGCTACTATAATATAAATTATAATATTAATAATTGGGAAAAATAACCAAACTTTTTCAACTCTCAATTAAGGTCAGTTTTGGATGATGATTCCAGATGGTCTTGTATTCAATTCCAGGTGTTCATGTATCCAATTAACACATTCCTAAGAAATTGTTTACTTGCCCTCCACAGGTTAGTGATCCATATTGTAAAAACACCGAATTGCTTTCACAACAGGCCAAATGCTGCTCACCTTGATCATACATCACTTTTGAAGTCAATGGGAATTGTGTGTGTATTCTAAGAATGGAAAGAAGTTGAGGGTCCTTTACTGACCATAAGTGTCTCTAGGTTTGGGCTTTTCATATAAATATGAAAAAATACTGATATCAAATAAAACAGTGATTCAAAGATAAATGGCCACTGTGTTTTTATTCACTATCTTTGGCCAAATATATTTTAGGATAATATGCAAACTATCTGTTAAAACTGTTCATAGCCAGGATATAATCCAAGCATCTGTACCTGTTTTCCTCACTAGTTACATAACTAAGATTGTTGAAACATGTTTCATCATATTTATTTTTTTTTTTACATATTCTAAACTTTAACTATAAAGCCAAATGGCCAGTCAGCTTTCCAAGTATGAATCTAATTGATTTTCAACTAGAAAACTATCTAGACTTTGAGCTGCTTATACTAAAAAGCTGGATTTAATGGAACAGTACTGTATAGCTTTAGGTACCAAAGAGCTACATAACCTAACCAGAGAAATTCTCGCCTGTATACAGGGTTACCACAGGGTCTTCGCTTCATTTACAACTAGAACACTAATGAAGGTGAATTCAGAAATCGAGCAAGAGGAATAATCTTTTTTTCTAGTGAAAAATGGCAAAACATCCGTTGACTTCAATAGGAAGCATCCTAAAAAAAGCTAACTGCTCTCTGGAACTTTAAAAGAGCTCTAGGAAGAAAGGACCACATGTAATTTCCATTAACTTCAGTGGAATTATAGCAGGGATACATTTGGCCCGAAGTGTTTAATTATTGCTATTTATCAAAAACTTCTTTTGCCAATGAAAAAGATCAGAAGGGTTTTTTATATGAACAGATTTGGTACTATGCCCAGTAAAATAGTAAACAACTACATACATATATAAAGTTTTTTCCATCTGAAATTTAAATTGAACTTATTTTTGTATTTGCTGGAATTTAGTATATTTTAGAAAGCTTCCCTTCCCCACTGTATGTGATTTTGTAAGCTTCAATAAATCAGTGGAACAAAAGGAGAAAATATTCCTTCCAAACTGCACTATAATATGATTTGTTACTACTGTAATATGAATCCATTTTTCTTTGCTTTCAGCATCTCCTCTTTAATATATGCATTATACATGGAAACATTTTATAATGGTATGAAAAGCCAGGTTTTATAGTGGCATATTTTACAACAGCTAAGCAGATGTGTAACTAAAACTACCCCGAAAATCCCCTGTGCAGGAAATACCTGGTTCCTGGTATAACCACTTGAGCATATATTATGCAGTCTGAGGCACAGCTCTTAAGAAATTGTTTAATGCAATCCTTTTCAAATGTGTTCAGTTGCATGTCAGATACTAACTGTCCACAATTACTTCTCTGATTTTTATCCCTACTGTCTAACCTAGAGATTTCACAGATCTAGGAACTCTAGGAGGAAGACCTGACCTAGGCTAGCTTCTGTGAAAGTGGGGCCTGTGGCTACTGTTGATTTTAACAGTTGTGAGCCATATCATCCCCTGCATCCCCACACAGAGAAGAATGAGAATTAGTGTATGGACAAATAAGAGGGCAGTGCTGCCCTGTGGCATCATTTCTTCTACCCTCATAGAAGCCACTCCACAAAATTTGAGCCTTTTGACTGAAAAAGATCTGGGTCCACAGGAACTGTTGCTCTTCATAGCTCTTAAGGGTACATTCAGGCTGATGTCAGCATTAAGTTACCAGAGGAAGAGGGAGGCTGAAGCTTCATCCCTGAAAGGACCAATGCCAGAGAAACAGATGGGAAACTTGTGGTGTTCCCCAGCACCTTTCAGTAGGGACTGCCACCTCATGGATGATCTGCTCCAAAGAGTTCTGTACACATACACATTCAGCAAGGAGCTTAGGATGTGCTTGACTTTAAGCACATGAGCAGTCTGTTTAAGTCACTGGAACTATACACTTGCTTAAAGTTAGGCATGTACATAAACACCTTGAAAAATTGGGGTCCCAGGAACTACTGGCTATCAAGACCTATTTGAAGCCTTTTTGTGTTATATTCATTACTGAATTTTGAATGGGGTATGGCATACTGGGAAAGTACAAGAGGAATAATGGGGGATCAAATAGCAGCTCAGTAGCACAAGAATGGCTATACTGTGTCAGACCAATGGTCCATCTAGCCCAGTATATCCTGTCTTATGACAGTGGTCAGTGCCTGATGCTTCAGGGAATGAACAGAACAGGGCAATCATGAAGTGACCCATCCCCTGTCATCCAGTCTCAGCATCTGACAGTCTGAGGCTTAGGGACACCTAGTACATGGGGTTGTATCCTTGACCATCTTGGCTAATAGTCATTGATGGACCTATCCTCCATGAATTTATCTAAATTCTTTTTTTTTAAATCCAGTTGTAGTTTTGGCTTTCACAACATCCCCTAACAATGAGTTCCACAGGTTGACTATGTGTTGTGTGAAGTAGTACTACTTTTTGTTTGTTTTAAACCTGCTGCCTATTAGTTTTATTGAGTGACCTGTGGTTTTTGTGTTATGTGATGAAGTAAATAACACTTCCTTATCCACTTTCTCCACACCATTCACAATTTTATAGACCTCTATCATATCCCTCCTTAGTTGCCTCTTATCCAAGCTGAATAGTCCCAGTCTTTTAATCTCTCCTCATACAGAAGTTGTTCCGTGCCCTTAATCAATTTTGTTGCCCTTCTCTGTACATTTTCTATTTCTAATATTTCTTTTTAGAGATGGGGGCAACCAGGGCTGCAAACAGTATTCAAGGTATGGGCATATGATGGATTTATATAATGGCATTACAATATTTTCTGTCTTATTTATCCATTTCCTAATGGTTCCTATTATTTTTAGCTTTTTTGACTGCTGCTGCACATTGAGCAGATGTTTTCAGAGAACTAGCCACAATTACTCCAAGATCTCATTGTTGAGTGGTAATTTAGACCCCATCATTTTGTATGTATAGTTGGGATTATGTTTTCCAATATGCATTACTTTGCATTTATCAACATTGAATTTCGGCTGCCATTTTGTTGCCCAGTCACCTATTTTGTGAGATCCCTGTAACTCTTCACAGTCTGCTTTGAACTTAACTATCTTGAATAATTTTGTATCATCTGCACTATTTGCCACCTCACTGTTTACCCCTTTTTCCAGATCATATTTATAAATATGTTGAACAGCACTGGTCTCAGTAGAGATCCCTGGAAGGGGGGCAGGGGACACTGCTATTTACCTCTCTCCATTCTGAAAACTATTTATTCCTGTCTTTTGTTTCCTGACTTTTAACTAGGTACTGATCCATGAGAGGACCTTCCCTCTTATCCCATGGCAACTTACTTTGCTTAAGAGCCTTTGGTGAGGGAGCTTGTCAAAGATTTTGTGAAAGTTCAAGTACACTTTATCTACTGGATTATCCTTGCCCACATATTTGTTGACACTCTCAAAGAATTCTAATAGATTGGTGAGGCATGATTTCCCTTTACAAAAGCCAGGTTGACTCTTACCCAACAAATTGTGTTCATCTAGATGTCCAGTAATTCTGTTTTTTACCATCGTTTCAGCCAATTTGCCTGGTAATAAAGTTAGGCTTACCAGCCTGTAATTGTCAGAATTGCCCCTGGAGACTATTCTAAAAATTGGCATTATGTTACCTATACTCCAGTCATCTGGTATAGAAGCTGATTTAAGTGATGGGTTATACACTACAGTTAGTAGTTCTGCAATTTCATATTTCAATACTCTTGGGTGAACACCATCTGGTCCTGATGACTTATTACTGTTAAATCTTTCAGTTTTTTTCCAAAACCTTCTCTATAGACAACTCAATCTAGGATAGTTCCTCGGACTTGTAATAACTACAGAAGGTCAGCCAAAGTGTTAACAACTTCTCAGGGCTTTCAGTTCTGTGAGGGGAAAAAACGCTACTGGAATGATAGCCATTAAAAAGGAATCCAGCTGTTTAGACCCACAATAAGTTAAATACACCATCATCAGTGGCAATGCAAGCCCCATTGGTGTTTTCTTATGACCAAGTAAGGGGTGCCACTTCTAGGCATGGGAGAAAAGTTTATTTTTCAACCCCAGTCTGTAGCCTTCCTGCAGAGACAGACAATTAACAGTGTTGGCAGCCCTCCTGATTGTATTATGAGTCTTGCAATATTTGGTGTTTTAGTTAAAACCCCAGTTCTTAGAGACACATGAGTACGAGAGAATCTCAGCTTTCATTTTTTTAAAGAACTAAGTTTCTAGCTCTCATGGCTGAGGAGAGAAGGTTAAAAATTGAACCCAAGGGAACCCTGAAAACCAGAAGGCACAAAAGGAACCCCAAATGCATTTTTTAAAATTATAATGTTTAAGTCAATCTTTTGATTTTGGGGGGCCTGACTCATGATTTTTGAATGTCTGAGTTAACAATACCAGACTGCATGGGCAGCAGGTATCAAAGGCCGCGGAGGCTAAGCCTCCCTTAACCCAGACTGTGGCCCTGCCCATGCTTTGCCCTCATTCACACTCTCCTCTGAAGCTGGTGGGGGCTCAGCTCCAGCTAGAACCTGGAGCTTGGGATGGCAGCCATGGATTTGGTCTTAGGCTGGCCAGCGGCCTGGTGCTTGGGCCAGCTGACAGCCCAGGGGTCAGGCCGGCCCAGGGGGTCAGACCGGCCAGCACAGCTGGGGTCAGATGGCCAGTAGCTCGGGGCAGGGCTCCTCCAGCCACAGGGGAGTCCAGGGGAGGGGGGTCTCAGGGCTCTGGCTGTGAGGGATCTCAGGGCTCTGGTGGGTAGCTTGGGCCTTGGGCAGAAGGGGTGGGGCCAGGTGCTAGCCTTCAGAAGCGGGGATTCACCACTGCCCATGCCAGATTGGTTTAATTCTATTAGTGCTTTTTGGTGATGTGGACACCTGGTTCCTAGAAGCTGAAATCACCCATTTAGTTCTCATAGACCATTGACCAGTAATGAGGTGGCCATGATTTTTGGTCACCACTGGCCTGGGCTGGAGATTCAACTTATTGCCTAAAGGAGGTGCAAAGGAAATAGAGGCTACTTACTGTAACTGGAGGTTCTTCGAGAAGTGTGGTCCCTATCTATATTCCACATGTGGGTGTGTATGTGTGCCATGCTCCCCAGTCCAAAAATTCTTCAAAGCAGCGTCTGTTGACCTGCACAAGTGCAGTAGTTTTCCTTTTATACCTCAGTTGGGAATACAAGGTAGGTTGATATCTCTCCAGTTCCTCTTCTTACCGCATATCCAGCATATCCAACAAGATCCAAATCTGAAGGGAAAGAGTGCAAGTAGTGGAATACAGATAGGGACCACTCATCTCAGAGAACCTCCAGTTATAGTAAGTAACATCCATTTCTCCTTCAAGTGCTGGTCCCTGTGAGTATTCCACACATGGTTGACTGGTGAGCAGGGTTCAGACTAGAGGAGGGTGCAAGGAAGCTGGTAGCAGAGATTCTTGTAATATTGCCATTCCTATGGTTGCAGCTTGAGTTAGAGCATAGTGCACTGCAAATGTGTGGACAGAGCTCCAACCTGCCACTCTGAAAATGTCCTGTGGTGGAATGTCTGATAAGAATGCTGTGGAGGCTGCTTGTGCTGCAGGAGGCTTGCCTCTGAAGCCTGGCATAGGTGTTGAAATCTTATTTCGCTAATAATGCTTGGTAATTAGCTATATGAACTGGAGAACTTCCTACTCAGGTGGTCCACTGTCTTTGGGCCTTTCTCTGCCAGGCTGGATTTCTGGTAGTGTGACGAAGTTCTTTCCATAGCCACCTGTAACACCAGTGAATTAGGGGCAGGATTGTAAAATAAAAAGTTATCTCCTTAGGCAGGAACAAAATAACATCTTTCGGCTCTTTTTGGTATAGGGGCACAAGATCTGGTGTGTGCCTAACCATGCTGGCTGGTTCTAATATAGCCTTGTTAATCTGTTCAGTCCTTGCGGTTGCAAAATGTCCAGGAGCTGGTGTTGAGGGTCCTGCACTTCTTCCAGTGGGATCTGTAGATCATTAGCAACCCTTTGCAACAATTCCTGATACTGAGGGTGGATATCCAGCAGAGAAGGCAACCAAGTAGTGATGGAGTCATCCAGAAGTGATGAGGAAGCCTGTGTCAGAACCATCAGTACCTGTTCCAGTTCTTCTACCTCGTACACTGACAGGACTGGCTAACAAGAGCAGGAAGAGTGGTACGACTCTTGAGAGGATGCGGGTGCCTACCATAGGGCCCTCAAGGTCCCCAGTAAGATCAGAAGAAGGGCTTCATCAGTTATGGTGGCCCCCAAGGGAATCGGTTCCAACTGTCCCGGGAGGGGGAGGAGGAGGGGGAGGGGGGTGTTCATAGCCAAAGGGATGGTAAGCATAGCCTCTCAACTGTCTGTCGGGGCTCCTGTGACTTCATGGAGATACTGGTGCCGCTATCTCCTCTGGTTCCAAGGATGGTTCCATGGGTAGCAGTGGTACCATCAGTATCAGGGCACTCCTGCCCGATGGGTGGAGATGGAACTGTTCTGAGACATCAGTAGTGATTCCTCCTCCGGAGTAAGGACATTTCTCAGGAAGGCAGAGCCCTAATGGAGCAGATACTGTGGTTAGGGAGAGGAATATATCCTCCGGTGTTACAAAGATCTCCATACAGCCCAAAGTCCAGGGAATTCCCATGGAAACACCTGAGGGAACTGCCTCATCTGTCACAGCCAGTTAGTCTTTGGATAAATGAGGCTGCACTGACAATGAGGCTGCACCTGCACTCCTAGATGGGACTGGCGAGCATCTATCTCTCGCTTCAATCCTATGGTCACTGCTGGAACTGGCAGATCCCTCTTTTTGAGTCCCCTCTTCAGTGGAACTGGTTCCATGAGTTCCATACGCGATGTCTCGCCCAATCAGGTCTGGCTTGGGCAGGAAAAGCGGTTCTTATGGACAGTCCTCTTCAGGGAACTATCCTTATGCTCATGAGAGTTCTCTTTAATCTCCTGGGGAGCCCCGTAAGAAGAATCCTTGGGCTTTGGTGCTAAAGGCTCTGCTCCAAGGCTAGTGATTGGAGGGACAATTTACAGGGGGATCTCCCAGGTCCAGATCTGGGAAGAAAGATAGACAAATACTGCACTTTGCGTGCCTCACCCAGGCAATATAGGCATCTTTGACACTTCTCAGTGAGGGAGAAGGAATGATGGCAGGAGACACAATTCTTGAATTCTGGGCATAGCTTCGGTCCTGGATTTCAACACCACCTGCAACATCAGCCAACAAGCCTACTAACTACTAAGTTAAGATATAAAAACTATTTAAAACAAATTTACTTTACAAGTTATGCATGGACTGAAAGAGGACACGATTCTGACTCAGGCCATGCGACAGTCAGAAGGAACTGGAGAGGCGCTGACCTGCCCTACATCTTACACCCTTAATTGGGAGCATAAGTGCACAAGTGCGGGTCAACAGCCACTGCTTTGAAGAATTTCCAGAATTGGTGTACCCACGGCTGGCATATTATATATCGGGACCAGCACTCAAAGAAGAAGAAATACTTAAGTCTACACACACATAACACCAATTTAGCTAAAGATATGAAGTTGCTCCAATTTAGTTCAATGGGCATAACTGTGTGTGTGGACTCTCCACATAAGTTTGAACATGCCTTGTATTGATTTAGCTTGTAAGTTTTAGGTGCAAGCTAACCCACTATAAGCAGGTTTAAACCAATGTGTGTCCACACACAAAGTTGCATCTATTTAAGTAAATCAGTGCAACATCCCACCTTTAGTTAAACTAGTGCATATGTGTGTGTAGGAAGGCCTTAGAGCCCCTTCCTCTTTATCTTTGGCATGAGGGATTTGAAATGACTATCTAGAAAATAAAAGACTAATACATTTCAGTGTGGATGAATGAGCAGTCCCAGAGGATGAACCTCTGAGAAAACTGAATAGAGGAAGAAAACAACCCACATGCTGAAGTTCCTGGAACTAAGAGTGTTTCATCCCAGTGAAAACTAAAGCCGCATTTAAAGGATTCAGGTAGCTCTAACAACGGGTGCCAAGTTCAGCTCTGTGTGGCGCAACAAGTAGCTGACCCAAATATATGATTACAAAACAGAGACTCGTTTGTATGTCTTTTTTCTGGCACCTGCTATGTTGGCAAAGTGCTACAAGTCTGCCTTAATCCCGCATACATTGACAACTGCTGGTTCCAGTTCCAGTGGCAATGAGACTGACCTTGCTCTCTGAACACAATTCAGCCCTGTCAGACTTTCAGCTCAATGCTGATAATCTAGAGCTTCATCTCCTGCATTTAAAAGGAGTGCCTGCATCTGATTTCTTTGGATCACATGCCCTTTTGGATGCCAGTGCATGGAGGTGGCAGAAATGTACAGACATGTGTTTTGTTTCTTGGAAGGAGCTGGGAACTTGGAAGCATTTTTTGTGCTCCTGTGATAATACAAACAGCAGAATAAATGCTTGTACAGAAGGGGCCATTAGGAAAAAATAGTCCCTTTCCCAAGTCTTTTTGGAAAGCCATATACACCTGCACCACAGTGAATTTCTAAATATTAAGTGAAGGCTCTCTATTTGTTATATATTTTGAAAGAAATTTCTTCAGAAAGCAGTTGCTATTTGACTGTATGGACAGCTAGACCTCAAAAAATGATTTAAGTGTTTTTCTAAAAACAGGCCAAATATTTTCAGTGCAACTGTTTCTAGAGAGAGCACACTGAGCTTTTTGTAGAATATTTATATAGGTCTTGATACTTACAGAGATTTAAAAAGAAAATATTTATACTGTGGTTTCTGAATCAAACAACATTAAGTATATAAATAATGGCAGACTGTACTTTTTTTTTTTAAATTAAAGGAGATTTTGAAATGGGTGACTGAATTTTAGAGATTGGGATTTAAATTTAAGCGGGCCCAGATGAGCTCCAAGACTTTGATATCTAGGCCTTTTTATAAATGTTGGTTGTCACTGCAATAATTCCTTGGCTTTATCATCATCCTGTAATTTACAAGGGTGTAAACTAGGATTTCCTTAGTTGAATTGCGTAGACATTCAGCAGAGTAAAACAAGTGTGAGTGAAAAGAAAATCTGGCCTTTCCCATATGAATTAGAATTGTGCACACTTTTTATTATGAAATTCAAAGTTATGTGAAACTCACCCAATTTAGGGTGCTGGATTTTTCTGTGGGTGGATTGTTTGTTGTTGTGGGTTTTTGTTAAAATCTTGATACTTGCCCTAGGTTTGTCAAAAGGTTCTCTGAGACTTGCAGACATTTGAAGTTAACTTGGGCTGAGTTTGGAGCAGAGGTGGCTGAACTGTGGCTTGTGAGTTGCATGTGGCTCTTTTACAGTTTAAAGTGCAGCTTGCAGAGCGCTTCATACCTCCCCGCATTCTCCACCTACAACTGGGCGAGAGGGAGCTCGGAGCTTCTTCCTGTGGTGGAGCTAGGGGCTTCTGCCCAGCGCAGAAGGGTGTCTCAGAGCTTCAGCCCTGATCCTGCTGAAGCCCCAAGCCCTGGTAGGTGCGTCCCGCAGGCAGGGCCGGTGCAAGCCCTGGGCTAAACTTCCATCTTGCGCCCCCCCCCCCTCACCCAGCTAACCCCACCAGCCCGCCACAGCTAACCCAGCCCCCCCCACCCACAGCAGCTACCCCCCCTCCGCGGCAGCTAACCCCGCCCGGGGAGACCCACCTCTGCAGCAGTTAACCCCGCCCGGGAAGACTCCCCCACTCCCCCCCACACGGCAGCTAACCCCGCCCAGGGAGCCTACCCCTCTGCGGCAGCTAACCCTGCCTGGGGAGACTCCTCACTGCAGCAGCTAACCCCGCCCGGGGAGCCCGCCTCAGCTCCGCCTCCTCCGCTGAGCACGCCGGCACCGCTCTAATTCTCCTCCCCTCGCAGGCTTGCGGCGCCGATTGGAAGAGACTTAGAGCGGGGGCTGTGTGCTCAGTAGAGGTGATCTGGGGCGGGGAGCGGTTCCCCTGTGTGCCCCCCCCCCATTACTGCGGGTGGCCATCCCCGCGCCCCCCCTTCCCCCCGCTCCAGCTCACCTCCACTCCACCTCCTCACCTGAGTGGGCTTTTAGGTGCCCTCAACCACTAGACACCCTAGGCGGCCACCTAGTTTGCCTAAATGGTTGCACCGGCCCTGCCCGTAGGGCTGAAGCCCTGAGCCCCAGCAGGCATGCCCGGCTCTTGAACTTCCTAAGATTATTGTATGAGGCTCAGAGGGTCAGTAAGTTTAGAGAGTATGGACCAGTTTCAGTCTAATCCTCTCTCCCTCCAAGTTCCACAGAAAGTTTTATGGTTTTGTTCCAAACCATACAAAACTCATGATTATGGTTGAGTTTTGCTTTGACTTTTTGAATTTGTATGAACCCAAAAACTCAGAGTAAAACTCAGTGGGTGTGTGAACCCACACGAAATGAAACAAAAAAAACCCAAAAAATGTATTGCACCCTTGGGAATGGAAATTTCCAAGGTTCACAAAGTTTTAGTATAAAAAGGAGGATGATATTACAGCATCAGACACTGTAATCTTAAATACAATACAAATTGTAATCTTCATTTTAAGATTATGAAACTGTTCTGAAAGCACTGAACTGCCACATTGCTTCCTGGAAACATGTCACAGTCTGGCAGCTCTATTTGAACATATACAGGTCATTCAGGAGCATTGAATATTGGGATTTCGGCCCATCTACTATTTAAACTGAATTGAAATGGGGATAAAAACAATGTACTGCATATTGTTTCCAAACCATCTGTGATCTGAATAGTGGCTTGGGAATGTACTCTTGTGGCCAGGGTTAAGTACCCTGGGCTAACTAGACGTTTACTTCAGCTAGAAACTTCAGAACTTGGCTTGTTTTGTAGCTTTATGGAGATCTCAAGTTCATTCTAAGTTTGAAACAATCACCAAGCAATTTTAGAACTGTGAAGCCAAATCCTGAAGTTCTTACTCAGTCCTTAGTTATGTGAAACTCCCATTCACTTCAATAATGTGTTGCGGTTTTTTTGGTTGCGATAGTGAGGTTTTTCATTTGTTTTGTTTTAAATGGAGGGTAATTATCTTGGATTTTTTGACATGTTTGTATTTTTAGTTCTCTTATTCAGAGCATTACAAACAACATGGAAAAATTTGACTGCTCTCAGCCATTCCAGTCCAACCATCAACTGTTTACATGAATGAAGAACACCTAACCTCCATGGTAATTGAAATAATGAATGTTTCCATCAAAAAAGAAAAATGTACTACTCATCCTAAACAATGCAATGATCTAGCCAGTTTGAAGAAGTCTACTAAGATGCCAATGACCTTGCAAACTACTGCCTTACTTCCAAAGTCTTTTTCTTGGGAAGGAAATCAGAGTTCTGGAGCTCAACAGAGAAGAAACTTGCAAGGAGAAGGGGGTGGTCAAAGGCAGCAGAGAGATTTAAAAGTATGTGTATGGAGAAATGTCACTTAACCCTTTAGACTTTGCTAGGTGGAAACCAACAGGGTATGTATACACTGCTGTCTGGGAGCAAGCCTCCCAGCCTGGGGTTGATAGATTTGCATCAGCGGGGCTTGCACTAGCATGCTAAAGATAGCTGTGTAGAAGTTATGGCTCAAGCTGGAGCTTGGGCTCTCAAGCTAGCACTCCAGCCTGAGTTGCAACATCCAAGAAACATCTTTACTGTCTCTGGTGAAAGGGAAGCCATCAGGGCTGTAAGAGCTGAAAAGGTCCCTAGAAAATAAAAACAAACCCAACTAATACGTTTATGTAGCTCCATAAGAGAAGTGGTAGAAGTTCCATTGCCTTTAAAACTACCTTAGACAGTCATAGCCTAACCATTGGGAAGAACACTGTGTGAAAGGAGCACAGTACAAGCATAGATATCACATTCCATAAGGAACTTGCATGCTAGCTCCACCTATCAAAGCACAGACCTGAAGATGGTGCCCTGAAAAATAGTATGATTTTTTCGGTTTCATTCTCCTATCTGTTGCCATGACGAGAGTTAGATGCTATCGGCCTAATTCTTCTCATTTGCACTGGTGGAAAGCAGGGTTAGCACCACTGAAATAAGTGGTGCTTCACTAGAATAAAACTGGTGTAAGGGAGAGGAGAATCAGGACTTATGAGTAAAGCTAAGATTGTGTCATGGTTATTTTTAGTAAAAGTCATGGATGGGTCATGGGCAATAAACAAAAATTCACAGAAGCCATGACCTGTCTGTGATTGGTGCACTGTATTTGATTTAATATAGTTACACTACAGTGTACCAATCAGTTCTGCAAATTTCAGTAGTGAAACTCTCCAGATTTTTCAAAACCCTGCAGATTTTCCGGACCTCTCCCCTTTCCCCCAGCAAGGTGTAGCAAGGTGTTTATGGACCATTGCTGTAGCCCAAATTTTTACTTTGAAATCATACTGGCAACTAAATTATCGCCAGAATCTCCTAAAGTGAGCATGATTATACATATAGTGGTTTTCATTACCTATGACAGTTTGCAAGGAACTAACAACACTAAATATAAAGTATTCTAGTGATGTTATTGTTAATTGCAACTAGTAAATGTTAGCCTGAAAATGTAAATGTCTGAGGCTGAACCTCTCTACCTGGTGGATCAATGTAGTTGTAGATCTGCTTGCTGTTCTGCAGTGCCTCCAGTATCCCCTAAACAATAAGACAGATGAAACCCTGTTAGAGATTCTCACATCCTGCCCCATCCATGCCATTTAGCTGCATTAGTGGTCTTCCATGCCACAAGGGCAGGTGCATGTAGGATTTACTCCACAGTGCAAATGCACACATTTTAGCTGACTGATTCAAACCCATAAATCAGCGCAGACTTGCTCAAAACCAAGCCCAATTTCAATCAGACAATTTCTCTGTGAACCTAGTCTTAATTTGACATTGTAATAACTTTGCAAACCACTATTTTGTACTTTTGCAAACCACGTACAAAGCAGGTACCATATTTATCTGGTTACATTTTATAACAACTTTCACTCCTTTTACACAGATGTGAACGACTACACCGGGGGCAAGGCAGAGGGGAATCGGGCCCTATGTTTTTCGTTTGTTTAAAAAAAAAAAAAAAAAAATCACAACTAGGCATTCTGCTACATGTGGCAGGAATCTAGAGATAACCATTTGCAATCAGTCAAAAAGGCTAAGGAGCATTCCTGTACTCAGGCAGCCGCAATTAGGCACACCTGCAGAACATGCTCCACCTGGAGAAGGGGAGTTTAAAAAAGGGTGAAATTTGCCATAGCAGGGAGGAGTGTGCCTAGGAGAGACTGCTAGTGAGTTCCAGTAGTCAGAGGAGCCCAGCCTGAGGCAGTGGTTAAACGTCCCCTCCTCCACCCTTTGTGTGTGGACAGACTAACTCCACAAGCCTTATATGGGCGAGGGGACCTGAAGGCTGCCCCAGCCAGTGACCTGTGGTGAGACCTGGGGAGCTCTACCAGGGACTAGAAGATTCAGAAAGGACCCCGGGAGTGAGCTGAACTCCCACCAGGAATAGAGAGATTGCCCAGGAGTGGTGACTTCCAGTGGTGACCCAGGGCAAGAGACTCAGAGACTATGACCAAACCCAGGCTGAGGGTCAACTGACTATGCACTAGCATACACATTTTTATAACCCACACACATATACATACTGTGATGGGGCAAGGCCAGATGGCTACAGTAAAGTAGTGAGAAACAGGTATGTTAGCCCCAGTCTAAACAAATCCCTGGTACCATAGTAACCAAATGGCAGTTGCTCCAAGTTAATTAAGACACCTGGGTCCAATTAAGATCCTTCTAGAAGGCATTGGAGATAGCTAGGTTGATTGGTGTCAAGTATCAGAGGGGTAGCCGTATTAGTCTGGGTACCTTGTAGACTAACAGAAGTATTGGAGCATAAGCTTTCGTGGGTGAATACCCACTTCGTCAGGCACATGCCACAGGACTCCTTGTCACTTTTTAGGTTGATTGGGACACCTGAAGCCAATCAAGGGTTGGCTGGAACTAGTTAAAGGCCTCCCAGTTAGTCAGTGAGGCATGGGTGCCAGAAGCTATACGAGGAACAAAGCAGTACAAATCAATATCAGGTGCAAGGAAGGAGGCCCTGAGGTAATGGTGAAGGAGATATTGAGTGGGGGCTGCTGTGGGGAAGTGGCCCAGGGAATTGTACATGTCCTATTTCCAAAAAGTCAGCTACCATAGCTGCTACTTTTAGGGTCCCTGGGCTGGAGCCCAGAGTAGAGGGTGGGCCTGGGCTCCCCCGCCCCTCCCTGATTAATCACTGAGACTGGGAGATAACAGAGACTGTGTGAGGGAGGGTAGCTTCTCCTCACCTCCCTTGCTATCTTATGATGAAAATGGCTCAGGAAGCTGTGACCCTTGCCTCTAGAGAGAGAAGGGCTATGTGGAGTGTCACAGTGAGCCTCTGAGGCTAGCAAAATCCGCCAGGAAATGTGGGACCCATGGAGACGAGGACAGAGCTTTGTCAATATATATATATATATATATATATATATTTTTTTTTTTCAAATGTCAACAAGTTCAGGGGCCTCATCTTCAACTGGGGTATATCAGCATAGTTTCATTAAAGTGAAGGGAGTTATGCCAATGTACGCCTGCTGAGTACATTATGCCAATGTACTTCTAGTTTGATTTGTTTGGAGTTCATTTTTTAAAACCCTATTTTGCTTAATTTATCTATTCCTACCTTTAACAAACTAAATGCATCTGCAGTAGGTGATGTTTTTAACTGTTCTGTGATAGAAATGTATTCTGCATAATCTGCAAATTTTATATGTTACTCCATGCAGTTATAGCATGCTTATAAATAAGCCCTAATTGGGTGCCATCCAACCCTTCACCTGCCCTCAGCTGGGTGGGGAGCACAAGGGACGGGGACACAGGCCAGGGGCTGCTCTCAGCCCCGCAGCTCCCCAGGCAGGAGGAGGGTCTGCCACAGCTCCCCGGGCTCCACCCTGTAACTGGGCTCCACGCTGGCCCGTCCACTTTTCACCAGGGCAGACCAGGCCCATCCACTTTCAAAAAGTGGGAGGGCCCTGGCCCCCATCCCACCCGCCCCAGTTCTGGCACCACTGCCCAGAAAAACACATTGGGCTGTGATATGGTCTACACATTTAGAACAGGTATAGCCACTGGGCACCATAGCACTATCCTGCTGGACTGTAGAAGGGTGCAGTGCCATGGACCTGCCCTTGTCCTGTCCAGGCACCCAGGCCTCATCTGCACTAGCCACATCCTACCTTATTATTATTTATTTGTAATGCATAGAGTCTGCAGTCAGGGTCAGAGCTCCACTGTACTAGGGCCTTACATCCTGCTCCAAAGAGCTTGAAATATTGGTTTATGGCATGAGGAAACAGGCAGATGAAACAAAAGAGGGCTTTGGGGGAAAAGGGGTAAAGCAGTGTAATGATCCAGTTTTGCACAGCAAGTACTAGTAATGGCTTCCCACCTGCCCTTTTGTAGACATCATGGCAGAGGCGAGTCCTACATAGGAATTTGAAGAAAGCTAAGGTAGTGGCTTAATGGACCTTTTTTCAGGAAGCATGTCCCATCCTGCTTGCTCTTCCTGGCACCTGCAGCCAAATTGTAGCTGCCCACAAGTCAGATGCATTAGGGTGGGGGAAGACTACTCCGTTCCTCTTCCTGCAAACATCCTGAGCAGCCACACTGGAGCCACCGTAATGTAGCCCTTATCTTCTATGTGCTGCAGTTTCACTATCTTTAAAATAGGACAATAATAAGGTAACTGTTGGGGTTGCTCTGGACTGGAGTACACCAAAGCCCTAAGGTGCCAGTAGCATGCCAGATGTACTGCGACTTGCAGGCCAGCACTGAAGGTGCTTCATCAGCTAGGCCTTGTAGGCACAGGCCCTGGTGGGTCCCAATAACCACTCAGACCCAAGGTTAAGTAAAAAGATATATTACTAGGGTGGCAGGGGAAGGAAAGGTGGCAGACACCCTAGGCACAGAGGCTTAAACTGTTACAATTTAAGTGACCAATAGCAGTTCTGGTTTGGGCCCCTGGGACAATCCAATCAGGAGTCAGGGCTTTTTAAGGGCTAGTGCCTGTGGTGCCTTCTCCAGTCTAGTCTTTATTCAAGCAATTAGGCACTTGCAGATTTCCATGCCAGGCTCAGTTAGTCTCTCTCATTGGGGTGCCCCTCTGCACTAGCTCCCTGCTCAGCTGCTGCTGCACCCCAATAAGTCCCACACGGGCCTACACCTGGCTGTAACATCTGGTAGTCAAAGCTTGTTCCACACATGGCTCTGTATATAGTTCTGGGGGTCCCAACCTGCATTCAGCTTCTCAACAGCTCCCTATTGGTCATGAGGCTGCTGCTTCCTAACAGAGGCCATTGATTTCCTAGTCCAGGATCCTTCCCCTTACCGGGCCACGGGAAAAGGAAGCGGGGAAAGGGCAGATGGGAGTTGTAGTCCCCAATTAAATTTTCTTGTGTGTGTGGGGGCGGTTTCCATATATTTTTAGCAAAAAAAAAATTCACCCAATTTTTTCTGGTTTTAGGTTTTCAGTTTTTACAGAAAGTTGAGTTTTTCTATAGAGAGGTAGGAAACAAACATTTTCTGACTATATCTCCTGCTCAGCCCTTTTTCCCTCCTAGGAGAGAATCCCGTTAAAAAAAAAAAAAAAAAAAAAGGGTGAGGGCAGGGAAGAATGGGGACACAACTATAGCCCTTCCCCCTACTCGACACCAGTATGTGACATCTAGCAAGAAGTCAGAAATTTTTTCAGCCTTGTGGAATATATACATCTGGCTATTCCATTTGATTTAGCAGTGACAGGGTGTATAGAAATTTAAAATCCTTCTGTATATTTTGAACCTGCAACTGAAAGGAAAAATCTTTTTTTCTTTGAGATGAGATGGTGTTGTTCAACTTAAATTAGAAAGTGTCAGGAATTTATGAACATGGAAACTTTACTTCATTGTCCGACTACACCAAAGAACCAATCCCATCCCCCCAAAAAGTGATTAACTTTCAGTAGAGTCTTACAAAGGGAAGAAAATGAATCACTTAAAGGAGTCCAAGATCCACAAATTCCCTTGGGTTCTGATCCAAAGCCCAGTGAAGTTGGTAGGAGTCTTTACACTGACTCTGAGGGGTCTGGATCAATCCAATGCTGAACAATATAGCTCAGCGTTGGAAGGGACGTTCACAAAAGAATACGTTTCTTAGGGGTAGGAAGTTTCCTTTTTAACATCAAGCATCTATTGGAGAAGTAGCTTGAATATTTCAAGAAATGATCTGTCAAAGTTCTCTACTAGAGAAATTCACAAAACAAATTATTGTATTCTTAAGAATTTTCCTTAGTTTCTGGGGAAGGATCTAAATGAAAATTCCTCATTCAAACACCACTGACCATTTGGAAAGTTCAGATCTGGTCCAGAATGTAGTAACTCACTCATCTCTAACATTTTCTACTCATCTTCTCTGGGAAGCTTTATTCTAAATTTATGACTCATTTTGTGGATATAAGGAAGTATTTTTGCTTCATGTCTCACCCACATTGTAGAACAAATATATAGTGGTGTCTTGCACGTTCTGTATTTTAGTTCCTAGATCAGTTACAATAGTGTACATCAAATATAGTTTCTGTTCCATTTGACAAAGAGTACTGCACAATTATTCAAATTAGATATCATTGGCATAGGTTACCAAACTTAATCTCACTTGCTGCTTTGTTTGGTGAATCAGAGATTTATTAAGGTGTGCTACTTCAACATTAGATACCACTGAGGTCTGTTTTAATAAACTGCCCAAGGAGCCACCTGCCTCAGGCTTCTGCTGAGACCCTGCGGATATGGGTACTTTCCCAGGTAAAGGTCTGTTAGTAGCAGGTAGCACTTTGTCCACAACTGCCTGTCCTGGGCAACCATTAGAAAAGAAAAAAAAGGGGGGGGGGAGAAAGATCGCAGTAACACATCATACAAATATTTCTTATCTTGGTGCACAGTACCCCTTCTAAAACGTAGATGCTTGAAAACCACCATCTCAAAAATCATTGACCTCGTCGCCCTTGAGGTAAAGAAAACTGAAAGTGACACATTAGGAGCCCCTCAGAATCACTTTGTCAATGACTGGAGGGGAAGAAGAGAGAATCACTATTAAACCGAGTGCTGTCTTGCCCTCTAAAAGACAAAGTATTGCAATGTCTAAGAACTGAAGGCACTGCCTCTGCAATACCCACATAATCTGCTTACCTGGGAGAAAGCACCTTGTACTAATAATTGAAATTTAATCTGCAACACAGTGCACATCAGTAACCCCTAAGCTGCATAGAAAGTATTTTAAAATGCCCCCCTCCCCAAACAGAATAAGCAGAGGATGAAAACCTCACAAAGGGGGAAATTGTGAAGGCTTCCACCAGCCCTGAAAAAAAGGAGCATCATTGATGAGCTGCATAAACTCGTGAGGATAAAAGAGGGATCCATCACAGACAACCGCTACATGTATAAAGCAAAACAAAAAACACCATGGAGAAACAGCTCTTGGAGAGCTTTCTGTTTGATGGGTTAGTGAATCTATTGAAGCACAGAGTGGCGGACATGTAACATCGCAGCCCTATGCGCACAAATCTTTAATCTACAAAGTAATGGTCAGAGCTCAGAAGCTGTCATCATCCTAATAGAAATGTTCTAAAATATGACCTGTGCAAAATTGTTATGCCCCTCCAGAGGATCAATATGTTGTGCAATAGACAACTCAGTTTTATCCAGGCACCCTTGCAAAACACACATGATAAATCAAGAAAAATGCTTTTCCCTCTGCAGCCTCCCCCTTTCCTGCATTCTCAAACCCTTTTCCCTGGCAGGATTAAATAGCAGTTCTACATTCATTTGGGTCTGAGAGTTTTCCTTGTCCCCACAGGCACAGCCATGCATGCAAGTAAGAGATCTTGTAAAGAAGCCAGATGCTCAAAGTCTCTGGCCGCTGTAATTTGGAATTCGGGAAAACTAAACTCCTCTTCTCCCCCACCCTTGTTCTCTCATTAATGGTACTGTTGCAGGTTTCCATACCAATGTGCCTCAGTTCTGTTCTGAAGGATCTACCTTTAAGAATGAGACTAAATCCCCATGTCCATTCCATCCTTGGCATCTTTGCTGAGACTTACAATAAGGACATCAGATGTAATGACACTTTCCCACTGAGACTCCTATCTGAGCCCACCAATTTATTTCATATCATCTACCTATTAGCTATCAAATACAATTTTTGGTCACTACTGAATTGGACTGCATTCAAATGGATGACCAAGTGGCAGTGTTTCTAGGAACCATTAAAAGTTGTGATCAAAATTCATTTCCTCACCCTTGAATTCCATAGTTAATTCTGACATAACCTATAGCATGAAAGAGCAGATTTTTCATTCCTTGTCTGGTTCCTTTGCATCATGACTGCTTGGGTTTTCCCATAAATGCGAAAAATCTGCAGTTGGTGTAGAGATAGCTATGCATGCTGTACACACACACCCCCTCTTGATCCCCCGAAGTAGTATGGTGGTGGGATGGGGCGGGTATGGCCTTCATAGAAGATGCCCTAGTAATCCTGGGCTGTTGAAATTGCTCTAATTTACACCAATCTGAAGATCTGGAAGACCAATCAACTACTGCTGGTCCCAGAATTGGAGGAACACAATGTTGGCCCCACTTTTGCCACCCCTCTCAGATCCTGAAAAACTGTACTTGTATTCTACTGTGCATGTGATGGCTTGAGCTTTCCTGTGCTATTGCTTTTGTGAGTGATAGTCTGTTACAAGAGTGAGGGCTTGTCTACACTGGCAATTAACAGCGCTGCAACTTTCTGGCTCAGGGGTGTGAAAAAACACCTCCCTCAGCTCAGCAAGTTTCAGTGCTGTAAAGCGTCAGTATAGACAGTGCACCAGTGCTGCTAGCTACTCCCCTCATGGAGGTGGGTTTTCTTAGAGTGCTGTGGCTGGGTGTGTGTGGGGGAACAGGACCATAAGAAGTGTTTTGACTTGAGTTTAGAAGGCAAAAATCCAAAATGCTGTAGTCTGAAGATTTGAACACTGGAAGTCCAAACATGACAGAGGTTTAGCAGTTCCACTGTCCAGCTTACATTTTCTATATTAAATGTTGGTTGTTTCCTACAAAATAAAAAACAGGTGGAAGTAATAGGTTGCTGTAAATTGTGCACACATTGGATGGGAAAAGAGAAGCAAAGCAATAATGGAAGGATGGCCTTGTGGTTAAAGCACTGGACTGGGACTCTTGAGATATGGATTCAGTTCTCAGCTGTATCACAGACTTCCACTGTGACCTTATGCAAGTCACTTAATCTCTCTGTACCTCAGTTCTGCATCTATAGAGTGAGAGTAATAATATTTTGTTTCTCCTACTTGGTTTGTGTTCTCTGTTTAAATTGTAAGCTCTTTGGGATAGGGACTCTATCATACTCTGTCTGTACAGTGATTAGCACAAAATAAACTTTCCTTTGAATGGGGCCCCAGTCAAGGATGGCCCTATAGGCATTTTAGGAGAATAATGTAATCATTATCTATATTAATTACTTGGACATTGCATGTATACCAGCCAGCCGGAGTTGTCTGGCAGTGTAAAAAATTTTAATTTCACTTAAACAATTTTTCAGTAAAACAAGTTTTAGTAATATTTCATACCTTTTTGGGTAATGAAAATGTTTGCCAATTCCCATGAAGTTTCAAGAACTTGGTATAGTGTTCATAGAGTCAAAGACCCAAAGTGATCAGCTAATCTGACTTCCTGTATAACAGGCGGACATTATGAAAATTCCCAAGTTCTCTTATGTCATCAGTTTGAAAGGCCTGACACAGCTCAAGCTAGTCACATTTAAAAATACATAATGAAGAGACCCCTTAGGCACAAAGTAGAGCTGAAAAGTTATACTTGTTCTATTCATGGATATTCCACAAGCAAACTGCAATGTTCTTGACTTAGTTTATAACTCCAATTTACCCAAGTTACGTACGTTTTTTGTTTGTTTTTTCACTCTGTGGCTTGATCAAGAATTAGCTAGCATTCAGAATTAAAAACTGTGGGTCTGTTGTAACTGGGTCACACAAATCATATAGAATTATTTCCATTCCCTGACTGGATGAGTCTGGCTATCTTAAGGGCTTGACTACACATCGTTTTTGTACTGATTTACTTATATTGAATGGTTAATTCAAATTTATGGAAATTAGTTATACCAGTAAAATGTGGCTTATAAGTGCTATAACTAATCCAGATCCTCAAAGGCATTTAGGCCCCTAACTCCCATTGAATGAGGATCCAAACCACAGTGTCCACATTTATATAGTTAAATTGGAACAAAAATCACGTATAAACCAGCCCTTATAATCAGTGGGAGAAAAAGCCGCTTGAGCTTTGAATCTAACAGGGAGACATAGCAGATAAACAAGATGAGGGAATTTTTAGAAAAATGTTAAATCTTTTCTTTTCTGAGCCACACATGCCTTCCCTGAAGCAACAGTCCTATAAACATTAGGCTACTGTAAGATTTATCAGCTAGATGAAGAGTTTGTGTGTATACGATGAGAGGAAAAATCAATATTAAAGTATAGTCATGTGTGCATGTGTAGGTCAAGCTACGAATAGTCTGATCTATTTCTAGTTTGGCTTATTGAATTGAATCTTGCTTTGTTAAAAAGAGTCTCCTCGCATATAGGATATCGCTTCTAGGATGACTGAGTGTGTGAGCGTACGATTCTCCCATTTGTGGCAGAGCTCTGACCTTGTCCCCATGTGTGCTGCGCTTCTAGGTGGTATATGCTAGCCTCAGTGGCTCTCTTTGACCCTCCACGTAGCCCTTCTCTCTCTAGGGCCAGGGTTACAGTCTACTGAGCCCTTTTCATCATAAGCCAGCAAGGAGGCTGGTGAGAGAATTCCCAGTCTCTGTTGTCCGTAGGGCTTGTTTTAGAACAGTTTAGCCTCCTGTCCTGACAGGGGCCTGACTTCCTCTCCCAGGAGGTGTTCCTGTAGTGGTGAGTTGGGGGGAACCCGGGCCCGCCCTCTACTCTGGGTTCTGGCCCAGGGACCCTAATGGTAGCAGCTGTTGGCAGCCAACCTTTCACTGCCAGAGTTGCTACATTTCCCTGGGCCACTTCCCCACAACTCTCCTGCTTCTCCCTTACCTTAGGGCTCCCTTATCGATAACTTGAGGGTGTCTTCATTAACCAGTCCTTCAGCCGCACTTCCTCTCCTCTGGCTCCCTGGCTCTCCTCTGCCAGACTGGAGTGAGCCCTTTTTATAGTATCAGTGGGGCCTTAATTAGAGTCAGGTGGTCATATTAGCTTAATGGCCTCACCTGACTCTCTGCAGGTTAATTGGAGTCAGGTGTTCTCATTAGCCTGGAGCAGCCCCTGCTCTGGTCAGTCAGGGAACAGAAAACTGTTAATCCAGTGGCCAGTATATCTGCCTTCTGCTATTCTACTGTACCCAACTGGCCTGGGTCTATCACACATTGTAAGTACTCAAGCAAAAGAGCTTTAAAAATATCACGTTGTGCAAATAAAATTCAATTGCACCAAAGTTCATGGAAAGCTTGACATTTGAGAAAATACCTACAGTGAAAAAGTGTGTTGTTCACCCCAGTCTAGCACAGATCCATCAATTACTATAAATTTATTATGGGCTGCAAAGGTGCTTGGTACTGCACAAGGAAACACATCCCAAGTGATTGAGCTCCTTGAGTCTATCTACTTAGTTTAACAGAGAAGACTTGATTAGAGTTTTAGTACCTACATGGGAAGCAGAAGGCTCTTCAATCTAGCAGAGAAAGGTAAAATATGATCCAATGGCTGGAAGTTGAAGTTAGATAAATTCAGATTGGAAATAAGGCTTTTTAAAAAACAAAAACAGTGAGGATAATTAACCATTAGAACCATTTGCCAAGGGTCCTTGGTGGATTCTCCATCACTGACAATTTTTAAAATCAAGATTGGATGTTTTTCTAAAAGATCTGCTCTAGAAATTATTTTGGGGAAGTTCTACAGCCTGTGTTATAGAGGAGATCAGGCTAGATAATCACAATGGTCCTTTCTGGCCTTGGAATCGAGAAGTCACAAAGGGAGCAGGAGACAGAGGAGGTGTTCAGTCTGATATTGGCCTAAGAGAAAAGTGGGCATGAGGGGATACAAGAAGAAACATTTGTCATGTAGGAAGATGCAGTTTTGGACACAGCCGTGAAGAAAAGAACAAGAAACTCAAGCTTGATACAGTAGGGAAGGGGAACCAGTGAAGAGATTGAAAGGGAGTATCCTGTTCAGAACAGCTACTTTACTGGAGGGGAACAATTTGGGTCTAAGGAAGTTGCACATCAGAGTACTGAAAAAAATCAAGATATGCCAAAAGTTAACATTTGGGCTTGGCAGAGTTCAAATTTTATTTTTTCATCATGTTGACAGATTATATAAGTTTATTTTAAAGCTTTTTTTATATTTTAACACATTTTTAATTACATGAAATTATGGGTTTTCAGCATTTTTATTTTCATAAATTTAATTTTTCCACAGTTGTGGGAAATTTTTTGAAGGGGCAGACAGTAGTGGGTCAGACAATTTAATGACAATAGATACAGATTCAGAAAGCTAAAGCTTTATAACCATTTAAACACAAATTGAAAACATATGTCAAAATATAAAGAGTAAATATCCTAAGTCAAACTCTAATATGTTCTCAAGCAACATTCTTCTATCTGTAAATTTCAATCATCATCAATGGAAATTTATTTTTGGTCAGTTTGTGTGTGTGTACAGTGAAATTTTCATTTACAGACATTTATCACTAAAAATCTAATCCTTCCAAACCTATTCATGTTGTATGCAGAGCTAATTGGAAAATAGCATAGGTTTGTGTAGATAGAACTAGAAGAAGCTGAGTTGGTCAAAGACTTGTGCTGCAACTTGTAGCTAACAAGTTAATCACATTTCCAAGATATATCAAGGGCATGCCCTGGGCCAGAACAAGTTTTATGGACGACCCAAGGTGGTCAATAAATATGACCTATTGTTGAATGAAGAAATTTATATACAAAAGAGATTGTGACTTTCACCACTTTCAATCACATTTGTTAAGCCATGATCTCATTTAATTAGCACATTGGAAAAAGGGCTAGGCTAACATGACGATTATTTTGGACTTAATTATTTCTTTCCTAATATTGTTAGCACGTAAAATGCTTTCTGTCCTAGTGCGAAGCTCATTATTTAAGGAACTAGGCCAAACTCCACTCAGTTACATTGGTGCAAGCCCATTATATTCTTACGTTTTCAGCAACCACAAGGTAGCCATTCCAGATGAGAATTTTCTTGCACTTTGCTATAACAAGAATCCTTTGAGAACTTATGAAAAATGTCAAATATCATAGGCCAAATTCTCACAATTACACTGGTGTAACCCCATTGAATTCACTGCAAGCATAAGGCACGTTTTTCATACATTTTCAAAGGATTCTGTCAAGAGCAAGATACAAACGAATTCTCATTGGAGGGGGATAGCTCCTGGCCGCTGAAAACACGTTTATTTCCTTATCTTACAAGCTCTGACATATTACAAATGCCACACACAATAGCAGAGCTCTGAGAGCTGCTGCTGACATCAGGAGGTTGGAATGTGTCTGCCACAGATGTGCAGTGAAGAATTACAATTAGATTCTTGAAACCAGATGAGGTGTGAGAAACTACTGCACTTCTAATGGGGCCAGTTCTGTCTTTGTTAAATATACTGTTTATGTTAAAGATGTTTTACGATCATTTAAAGTCAAACCAGAGTGTGAATTCACCTGACATGAGAAACCACAGCTGGGAAAAGGCTTCTTTCTCAGCAATTTTTCCCCAATAAGTTCACTCTGGGATTTTAACTACATTAGCTTATTTGTCTTAGTTCAATTTCTCTCTCTCAAAAAACCCCCCCGAACCTCATACCAAAAAAAACCCCCACCTTTATTTTCTCAAGAACAAAGGTAATGACCTAAATATGGAAAGAAAATAAACCTATACAGAAAAGCCCCAAAGCCTCTTTCCTGTCTGTAAGAGAGGTGAATAAGACTCACTTCTATTTATTAAAAAAAAAAAAAAAAAAAAAAATACAAAATGTTACAACGCCCATCATATGTTAATCACAAAACATATTAATCAAATCGGACCTTGCAATACTCCAGTGATATAGATATGCTTTACCCACATTCTGCAGAGAGGGAAAACTGAAATAAAGCAGGTTTAAATGACTTGTTGAAGGTCACACTGCAAGTTAATAGTAGAGCCAGGCATAGCATTAAAGGTTCATGAATCTTAATTCTATAACCAACCATCTAGACTTCATTTACTTGTTATCAGGGCTCTTCCTGAGTGCCACCCCCATTTGGTCCCATTACCCTATAATAGTATGTATTATTGAAAAGTATTCTCTTTTCCCTTAAACACTGGAAGTCAAATTTTCCAATACCACAAAGTCCTTTAGTTGCTTGATACAAAACTCAGTTGTAGGATCTGATTTCTAGCAAATAGCAATTGTATATCATTTAGACTCCTTGGCCCCTATTCCTCTGAACAGGATGTTTCTTGCAGGAAAGCCCAATGCAGTGGACCACCGTAAGGTAATTAATTATGTCCATATAGTTAGAGACTCAAGTATTCAGATGTGTGTCCACAATTCATTTTTTGAATCTTCCAATAGGGAGGCTAGACCTCTGACCTTTGGAAAATTATTCCTTAATATCTGAACCAGATTATGGGGTAAGCATGGTCACTGTAATGGACAGGGCACCAGCCTGGGAATCAAGGGACCTGGGATGAAATCCTGTCCTCACTGAGGCCAATTGTAAGTTTGCCATCGATTTAAATGAAGCCAGGATTTCGCCTCTGGGTTTTATTCCTGGCATTGCCTCTGGCAATGATCTTTGGCATCTTTAACTTCTTTGGAGTCCAGGTGGCACCTTAAAGACTAACAAATTTATTTGGGTATAAGCTTTCGTGGATAAAAAAACACGTCTTCAGATGCATAGAGTGAAAATTACAGATGTAGGCATTATTATACTGACACATGAAGAGAAGGGAGTTACCTTACAAGTGGAGAACCAGTGATGACAGGGCCAATTCAATCAGGCTGGATGTGGTCCACTCACAATAGTGGATGAGGAGGTGTCAATACCAAGAGAGGGAAAGTTGCTTTTGTAGTGAGCCAGCTACTCCCAATCCCTATTCAAGGCCAAATTAACGGCAATTTGCAAATGAATTTTAGTTCTGCAGGTTTCAGAGTGGTAGCTGTGTTAGTCTGTATCAGCAAAAACAATGAGGAGTCCTTGTGGCACCTTAGAGGCTAACAAACTTATTTGGGCATAAGCTTTCATGGGCTAAAACCCACTTCATCAGATGCATGAAGTGGAAAATACAGTGTATATATATATATACACACACAGTACATGAAAAGATGGGAGTTGCCTTACCAAGTGGGGGGGGGGGGGAGAGTCAGTGCTAACGAGAGAATTCAATTAAAGTGGAAATAAGCTGTTCTCAACAGCAGAATACCAAGGGAGGAAAAATCACTTTTGTAGTGGTAATGAGTGTGGCCCATTTCAAACAGTTGACAAGTTTTTTCCTCCCTTGGTATTCTACGTTTTTATCTGAAAAAGGAATCACAGTGATCACTTAAACAAAACAGTCTTATCATATGATATCTGAAATGCCATAACACAGAGAAGGAAAATAATGTGATATTTCAGACACTGACCATCACTTAATTGTTTAATACAGTATATAATCAATTTCTAAAATTCATTACTGCACTAGTCTGGTATGGTACGTGGCATTTTTGAAGGGGTGAGAATTATTTAATTTCATGGCCATTAGCAACAGTTGTAGCTATGTATGTAAGATAAAGACATTCAAATATCATGATATCCCCTGAAAAGTCAATGTGGTATCTTTCCTCCATGCAAGTTATTGACTAGATATATTATTTGGATGTTTTGTTTTTCCTTTTCCTGAAGCTTCTGCAAGGGTCCACTGTCTAAGGCAGGGTAACACAACCGTTTCTTCAGTGGTTTAATCCAGGTATGCCAATATTTATTTTCATGGGGATAAGTTTTCTTCAACTAGTTGGCTATAAAGGGGGATCATAAAGTAGCTCTTTAGAGAAAAATCACCCAAACAAGCCCCCTTGATGTTCTCCTCCATCCAGCTCCAAACATGAACCATGAAGACCTATGAAAATGCACCCTGAATACATTTAAAAACAAGGAGCTAACAAAGCGTTCTCCAAATGTGTACTGCTTTTGAGAATCCTAGGTCTACAAAGTCATTAGAAAATTGCAAAGCAAGAAATACATTTAGAATAGGTAGGAAAGTAAAATATATAGGTTTAGTTTCTTACTCACACTTTAGATTTTCTCTGTTCTGGACTCTACCTGCACCCTGAATTTCAAGAAGAGTAAATGACATGAGGTGTATATTTTGTGGCTGGGACATCACACTGCTGTGACTGTATGATAATTGGTTGAGTTACCTCTGATGTCACAATTCCATCAGCCAACAATGAGTTGTATTTGAGATAGTAGGAGAGGCTCAAAGAGTGGCTCTGCCAGCAGATGCAGAAGAGGTAGAGGGAAAAGAAAATGGAAGATGAACCAGGATAGGAAAGGAGAGTAAATAGGAAAAAAAAAATAGAAGGGACACAGCAGCAATGAACTTCGAGGACAATCTATCCCTGCCAGCATAATTAAAACAATGTGGGCTTTTTTCTCACTTCTGCTGAGCCATGAAGGGGAATAAGCAGGTGGGAAGGCATCTGAATGAATGAAAGGGGAGGAGAGCTCTTCCCGTTGTCATGAGCCTTCTGAAACTCATTTGCAGCATCTCAGTGAGATGTGACTGTTGTGGGATTTCAGGGGCCCTTGTTAGGTGATATGGGAAAGGAGGTAGAGTAGCAGTCACTCAACAGGGCATACTCCCTTCAAAGCCCCCAAGACAAACTTGCAGCCGAGAGTTCTATTTCACTTAAGAAACCAAAAGTGATGGAAGATAATATATATTTCCTGACTAGTCTGACAAAGCTGTCCACAAACTTTGTTAACTAGCTTTATTTTAGTAACCAACTATGAGAAGACCTCAGGGACTAGTTAATTTTGCATTTCCATCCCAAATACAGAGAGAGAAGCAACTAAGCACTATTTACAAAAGGGAATTCTTCCCAGGAATACAAGTGAGTACAATGTTGGTATAGGAATCTACCAAGAGCAACCTCTGGTAACATGAGAAGGCCTGTCTGCCAAGTTGTCATGAGGAGGAAGAAGAGCCTTGTAATAGGAGGAACTAGGGTGCCCTGCTGTGTGATATGGAGGACACCCTGGAGTCAGTCATGGTAGAGACTCTCAGAGGTGATGTATGAACAGCTCCAACCAGAGATTCTTTGGTGTTCCCAGGCAGAGTGCCTTCGAAGTGAAAGTCTCCTAGTAGGACAACCTCAGCAGGAACAGGACTACCATTCTGCACCAAGGGTGGGGAGCCGGCTAGGAAAGTTGGGTGGAAGATGTGTTGTTTTGAACTTTGTTAATAAACCAAGCTCCTGAAATGGGAGCAGTATTGAGGAAAAACCTGTAATGTGAAGTGTGATTCAGTGGGGAAGAGGAGGAAACAGACAGGCGCAAGGCCTGGATAAACCCTGCTACAAATCTATTTTCTACATCATTCTCCATCCTGTTCCTAACATCTTGTATGCTTTTTAGACTGCATCTGTACATTGAGTAGAGGTTTTCATTGAGCTGTCCAGATCCTTTTCCTGAGCTGATACAGCTACTTTAGAACCAACCCTGTAAGGTATGTGAGTACTTTACATTTTCCCCTCCAATGTGCATTAATTTGCATTTATTAATATTGAATTCCATCAGCTATCATGTTGCACATTTACCTACTTTGATTAAGTCCCTCTGCACTAACTCTGTATTTTCTGAAAATTTTGTTACCTTACCCCCTTTTCCAGATCTTTAATAAATATATTACACACCACTAGACCTAGCTTACAACCTTGAGGCATCTCATTATTAACTTTTGCCATGATGAAAGTTATCCATTTATTAGTACTCTTTAGCCTATCTTAATTTTTGATCCATAACAATAGTTTGTCTTTTACACCATAACTACTTAGCTGCTTTAGTAACCTCCCATGAGGGACTTTGTCTAAGGCAGGGGTAAGTATTTTTTATCAACATCCACATTTCTTGGTCAAGGCATAGCCAAGGTCTAGAGACTGGAGAAAGTAATAAAGAAAGTCAGGGTCTGTTCAAAAGCATCCGGGGGGTCCTGGATTTGGCAGGTAGTCTGCCTATAGACGATCCCTAGTTTAAGACCCTTTGAAAGCCTAAATAAATTATTCTCAAGGGATACATGTTTCAACCATTTAGGAACGTCATATCAACAACCATAAGTGTTTTTTTCAATAAGATTAAGTACAGGAACTGTAGAAGACTACGACATGTGGTTTGTGCTTATCTGGGGAGAAAAGCATTGCTCTTATACAGTCTGAATGTAAGGGCAGGGGGAGGGAGAGGAGGAGAAAATAGAAAATTTTTCACCCCAAACAGCGTCAGTATATCAAGTTCTTAGAAGCCATACACACAACTTCTCCTATCACCAGTCATCCTAGCACGGTGAAAGCAAGAAGTCTTAGTCATAGGTTTCATAAATTAATTGTTACTATTATAAAGGATTCGCTTCCCTTTTCTGGGTGGGAGATCAAAGCATATCTAAGTAAATATTGAGCCTATACGGTGTACTCACTGATTAGCTTGCTGAGACAAGCACTATAAGCTTGGAGATTCCCAGTGCTCGTCTCAGCCAGCCACTCAGGTTAATAAAAAACTCTTCCCTACTTTAGAAACCTGACTGAATGCCAATGCTCACTTTCTCAGAATGCTTCAGACCAGCTGATTAGATCAAGTTTACTGACCTGTCTGCTAAACTGGTCAGCAACCATGTTAGATGCACCAGTCCAATTTGTTTCCATGACTCACAGGAGCAACTTCTTCAGAACTTATTCTCTCCCATCATGCCCTTAGACCAGGAACCAGACACATGATGAAAAGAGGAGTCCCAACAGTCTATCATTCCAGAATCACCCTAGTTATACTAACACAGAGTCAACATCAGCCTTCCCTTATGCTACAGGGCAGCTCCATCACTACCCAGTGTGCCACACTGGTCTCTTAACCAACAAATACACACCAGGTTATCACCCTTTTACCACCTGTGTATTTATTCTTCACTTACATAGTATAACAGAACCTATTGCAGGGGTACAGCAGAAGGAGACTTCCACATAGAATAGACATCTAGACTGAGGAGAGAAGGCTGAGCTTTCCCCCTGCTGACTGTTCCTCTCACTTATATCTTACCAATTAATGAGCCAATCACCTTGTTAGCCCAGCAATTGCCCCCAAGTGTCAATAATCCTCAACAGAAACTGTTTACTTGGCTTCAGTTAAGTCTCCACTCCTCCCAGTGTTGCAGCACCACAGTGACCAGGGCACAACTAATAGTGCTCTGTCACACCTTGCCAGATGGGGCATTTTCACAACAGTTCCAAAAATAACAATGGGAGTGATACACTTCTGCATTCATCCCTGCCCCACAAGAGCCTGCTTCACCTGATGTCACTCAACTGGGATGGACAGAACCAGCAGGTATCTCTCAGCTATGGGCACAAAGGTGCAACACTGATTACCCAGTTAGCTAGGCCTCCCATCCAGTAGCATAGCTAGCGGGGTGCAGGGGAAACAGCTGCTTCCCCCGCCTTTCCGAAAGCGGCCGGAGGAGCGGGGGGGCGCGGCATGCGGCCCACAGCACGGCCCGGCAGCTGTGGCCGGAGGAGCAGCCTGGCGGCCCACAGCGCACCCCGGCAGCCACAGCCAGAGGAGCGAGGGGGGGCGCAGCCTGGCGGCCCACAGCGCACCCCGGCAGCCATGGGGGGGGTGGCAGGGACGGCCGGAGGAGCGAGGGGGGGGCCCACAGGGGTGGCACGGCAGGGCCGGAGGAGCCATGGGGGGGAGGGGCGGGGCGGCCGGAGGAAGAGCCAAGAGGGGGCGTGGCCAGAGGAGGAGCCAAGAGGGGGCGCCTTTTTTATATTTGCTCCCGCTCCTCTTAGAAGCTGGGTACACCACTGCTCCCATCCCATCTGAGCACCACTCACGTAGTGAGAGAGAACCTGCAGACACTCCAAAGTAAGAGAGTTTATCAAGGGCTGAACATGGGCTTGAAAGGCCAGTGTAAGAAGTGGGATAGCTCTTCAGCAAATCCTCAACTCTACCCACCTCCACCTACCCAAACTTTGGTCATAGGACCAAATTCAGAATTTGATATGTGACAATTACACAAATCTATATTTGCCCCATGAACTGCAGTTAAGGTCTGTGGTTATAGCCTACAGACAATTATTTTCCTTCTCTCTTCCTATAAGAGATTGTTCTTAGTCCTCAAAGATTAAACTTGCTTGGTAAGGCACAAAGGTCATGTAATTCCATTTTATCTTTGTATTGCTTTTATAAAAAAAGGTTTCATAAAGAACTGTATATATGAATTGTTAAGAATGTTTTTATAAATTGATTAATTAGGGGAAAAAGAAGAAAATGGGAGAAAGTTTTCTCCCATTATTAGTTTTTATCCAAAATTGCCTGGCCAGCCCTACTGCAGTGTCTCACTCTTCTTGGAGTAGCATTTATAGCCATCTACTTCTGCCTTGAAGGAGTGAGGCTTAATTTCCACCAACTCTTCACAGCATTTTTGGGCCAGACATAGAATTCTGACTAGTCCTGCCTTTCAGAAACACAATTCATTATTTGCATGGGTGTGGTTACCCACTGAGTATTTCAGTTCATCGTGATTGAGATGTCGCACTTCCAAACAATTATCAGTCTAAATATATAGCTGTACATCAGGTGAGTTTGGGTGTCCTACGACATTGCGAAAGAGTTTAATTTGCAGATTGGGTGTACTATGAAACCCCATACCAAACCTCATAGAATAATTCAGTGCCCACTTATTTCTCAAACCATCTGTCATGTCAAAGGAGTTCCGAGAGAACCAACAACTTAGGAGTTCCAGGGCTGCAAGGGGTTGGCAGGAAAGTCAGAAATGAAGTGAATCATAGACAGAGGGGCCAAATGTTTTTAAGACATGTCAACACATAACGGATGAACAGTTAATCCTTCAGCAGCGGGTTAACCTGTTGCCCTGTTTTTAGCCATGAGAAATGTTTCATCTGGGAGTTCTCTCACTTGTCATTGGGACTGTCAACCTGCTTTAATGAGTTTGCAGTAAAGCCCAAACCAGTATGCATACAGAAACTCTAACCCAGTTGCTTTTCCCTATATGCTGCAGACATTTTATTCTCAAATCATTCTTGGCTTATCACCTCTGTTTCTCAAATACTTTCCCAGAGACTGCAGGCCAGTGGGAAAAAAATCTGACTTAGGAACAACTATTAATGGCTGAGAGAGGGGGAAAAAGACCAACCTTGAAGTAAAATTAAACAAATGGCATTTTGAAATTTAATGTTTCAGGCTCAAGGTTCTCCTGCTGGTGGTTTTATAGGCTCTGTAGGATTTTTCATCAAACTGTAAGTGGTATTTAGTTGACATGTTCATGTAACATAATTGTTTCTTCACATTGACAATGGAGCATTTTAATAATACTAAGCTCTTGTGTAGCATTTTTCATCAGTAGCTCTCAAAGAATGAGAGTAACTATCAGCGCTTAATTTGTAATGAAAGATGCCAGGGCTCAAGCAATTTTTTTTTATTTTTATTTTTAACTTTCATAACTGACAAGCCAAGCCCAGAGGTGCTGGAGCTATGAATTGCCAAGCCTAGAAGTGCTGGGACTCAGCCTTGGCACAAATCAAGCACTGGTAACTATCAATATTTCCACTTAGATGTTCCTGGCTTGGTGAAATCTAATTATAGAGCATACCACCAGTTTGGGGTATTTGCCCTGTTTTTGACAGTCTGCCCTGAATTTGGCGCTCACAGTTATGAGCCACTTTAGGCAGCATGACACCATGTATGAACACTTTTCACAAAGCAGCAAAGAGTCCTGTGGCATTTTATAGACTAACAGACGTATAGGAGCATGAGCTTTCGTGGGTGCATACCCACTTCTTCCGATGCATGTAGTGGAAATTTCCTGGGGCAGGTATAAAATTTCCAGGGGCAGGTATATATTTTTATACCTGCCCCAGGAAATTTCCACTACATGCATCCAAAGAAGTGGGTATGCACCCACGAAAGTTCATGCTCCTATACGTCTGTTAGTCTATAAAGTGCCACAGGACTCTTTGCTGCTTTTACATGTCCAGACTAACACAGCTACCCCTTTGATACTTTTCACAAAGTGACCTCTCAGTCCTCATCCTCAAAGGAAACCTGAACATACCTTCAAAAGATGAGTCTAGGAACTTAACTGCTAGACACTAAAGGCTTGTCTTCATGTACAGTGCTACAGTGGCACAGCTGCACCAGTGCAACTGCACAATTGCAGTGCATTAGTGAAGACACTACCTCCACTGACAGGAAAGCTTCTCTTTTGAGTTTAGATAATCAGATCCTCAAGAGGCAGTAGCTATGTCAGGAGGAGAACCTCTCCTGTTGACATAGCACTGTCTACATGGGGTGGGGGGTTAGGTTGGTATAACTACATGGCTTAGGGGTGTGGATTTTTCACACCCTTGATCGACATAATTATGCTGATATAGGTCTGTAGCATAGATTTAGCCTAAAAATCATGGTCTCAACACAAACACTACTAACCCTCCCTTGTCCTATGACTGCAGAGGTTTTAATGGCCCACTTCATTTTAAGTGGTTTCTTCTGACATGTGTTAACACCTTATGCTTAATAATCTGTCCCACCTTACATTTAACTGGGACACTCTAGTTACCTTTTTCCAGACTTGAAGAGCTCTGTGAATCTTGGGGCTGGTCTACAATGGGGGGGATGGGTCGATGTAAGATACACAACTTCAGCTACGGGAATAGCGTAGCTGAAGGCGACATATCTTATTTCGACTTACCTCCCGTCCTCACAGTGCGGGATCGACGGGCTGCGGCTCCCCCATCAACTCGGCTACCGCCGCTCGCCCTGGTGGAGTTCCGGAGTCGATGGGAGCGCGTTCGAAGACAGATATCACGTCTAGACGAGACGCGATATATCGATCCCCGATAGATTGATTGATACCCGCCGATCCGGCGGGTAGTCTGGACGTACCCTTGAAAACTTCTCTTCCACCAACAGAAGTTGGTCCAATAAAGATATTACTCCACCCACCACTCTCTATCAAATAGGCCTGTCATGAGACATTTACCCTTTAGTAAAGAGGCTTGTTCTATGTATCCATCACTAACCTGGTTCCTTTTGGACAATCAGACTGTGAAACTCCTCATTGGAAAAAGATAGAAAATGTGTTTTTTCTCAGTAGGAACATGAAAAATGAAGATAACCTGTGGTGAAGGCATTAACTCTGCTGAGAAATTCTTGCTAGCTGTCAAGCACTGGGGGAAGATTTTAATTTAGGGCTTGATTGATCACAGTTCACCTGTTTTATACCTAAGTAAAACTGCCTACCCAGTTTAGCTGCTGCTGAACAAGGTCTGTTATGAATCCAGACTTGGCTAGTAAAATCTCTACAATAAAAAAAAAAAAAACCTTTGATATTAAACCCAGCACATAAAAACCAAAAGTATGCTGTTTCCAAGGTGAATGGATGAATGGTTTGTGTTAACATCTGAACAGTTACAAATGTCAGACTTGGAGAGATTTAAAAACCCAATTGAAAATGCCACTGAAGCCAGGTTCCTGGTTTAAATTTAAAGAAATGAAAATATCAGATATGTTTTATTGAGCGGTCAGGCGTGAAATTGCATCTTTAAGTATCTGAAAAACATTGAGAAATTAATACCCATACTTTAGGTAATGACATACAAATCAGATGGGATAGTGAATGATTTGTGGCATATTACCCTAAATACTAGGCTACGGGGTAGAAGGAATATTTGTTTAAAGATAGCAACACTGTGCAATGTATTATTTAGCATTGGTTTTATGAGTGGTTACATAACAAGCCAACCTGATTGACTATCAGGCAGGGCAGACTTATGAATGCACAATACCAGGGAGTGAGTTGGTGGACTAGTCTCTGGCAGAATGTGTCTCTGAAAATGTTTATAGTCCATAGGCGCTGGAGCACCCATAGAAAAAGAATAGCGGGTGCTCAGCACCCACCAATCAGCTGTTTGACAGGGCCTGCCAATCAGCTCCTCCCACCCGCCACTGATCAGCTGTTTGGCAGTGGGCAGGAGGGCGAGGAGCAGGGGCAGGAAGAAGCAGGATGGGGGTGGAGCCTTGGGGTAAGGGGTGGAGTGGGGGCAAGGCCTTGGGGCAGAGCGGGGCTGGAACACCCCCAGGGAAAACAAAGTTGGCATCTGCATTATAGCCAGCCCGGAGAAGAAGAGAACCCCATAGCCTTAAAGGGGGAAACTATGCATCTGATGCTCCCCTCCTCTTGTGTGGAAGAAAGCAACCGGATAGAACTAGGACTGTCCCCTACCTCCTGAGTCCTAGGGAAGTCCAGTGATAGGTACCTCATGTGGTGAAAGTTCTGTTCACTGAAAGAGGAAGTGTAGCAGAGCAGGAGTTTGTTCAGTCAATATAGCAGGAAATGAGCTACTTAATTAAGCACTAACCCCTTTGTACTTGCTAGTGTTCCTAAGTGGTAGAAGAATAGGGCACACATGAGGATGCAGAGCCTATGACTGCATGGCTTCTGAGAGAATCGTGCTTGCTAGAAGAGAGAGTTATGAAACCCTAAAAATGGCCCCACTTCACGTGTTTCTATATGGGTAGTTGTGGTGTTGGGCCCTCTTTTTTTTGGTATACTTTAAGGACCTGTAGGGTTTCCTGACCACACTCTTCACTCTGAAACTCCACAAAATGAACCTTATGAAGTGATAATTCTCAAACTTTTTGGGCTCAGGACCCATTTATAAACCTTCATGGCCTGTCATAATCCTGTAAATAGCTTTAGTGCAAATATATATGATTTACTAGATACTTTTTACCCATTTATATACAACATGCACATTAAAAGTACTAAATAGCACACGGCGTCCCAGGCACCTGGCTGGGTTCAGTTTCCTGTTCTGGGCTTTGCAGCACCACTGAGGCTTGGCCCAGCCCCCTTAACAGGGGAATGGACAGGCCAAATTTGTTTGAGTGGCCGTGATACCGCTGAGCTTGAGCCTTCCTAAAACTGAGGTGCCTGCTCAGAGCCTTCTAAGTCATCCCTGAGTCACAATGTGATGAATCCTCAGAGGCATTAACTGCAGCTCTTGTGATAGGCCGCATGCCACTGAACCAGGGTTCAGCCAAACCACAGGTAAGGACCCACTCTGGTGGTCCCAAGGCAGGTATATAGGCTCCTTAGAGAAACACTCTCTCTAGTTTGCTCAATGTCGTTACTTTGTTGGGAATGCTTCCATTGCCTAGTAGTTCAGCCAGAATGTCCTTGCTCCAACATGCATCTGTTCTTATCTCAGCTGGCCACCTGGTGATTCTGACAGCGGTGTTGTGACTTGGTGCATGTGCCTCTCACTCAAATTTGGCCTGTCCAAGTTCCCTTACCGCCCGCTCCTCATCATAAGGGAAGGGTGGCTAGGCTAAACCTGAGCAGTGCTGTGACCCTGTGCAACAGGTCACACTGCTCACAGCGGGGCCTGGAGCTGGAGCATCTGACATTGTGGGATAAGCGTAGGATAGGCTCTGCAAACCTCCCAGGGGCAGGACCAGACCCCCTTCCGGGCTTCTCAGCCCTGCCGCTCCCCTCCTCCCACGACCCTTCCACATGTTTTCATGACCCAATTTTGGTCATGACCCATGGATTGAGAAACTCTGTTATGGAGAATCCTGCAATCCTTTTCTCATTATGTGGGATTAGATTCAGTATGGGACCATTGGAACTATGTTCTGAGTCTAAATTCATTTGTTTAACAGATACTCCCCAACAAGGAAGGAGGACTGGGTTAGATATGCAGACTTTTGAGGAAAAGATCTAATTGTTAAAACAAAACTGTAAAGAAAAAGTCTTTTGTGAAGTTGAGATAAATCATTGCTTGACAAATACCTTGACCTTCATAGACTACTTATGTAAAAGTTACTGTAGGGGAACTTGTAAGCAGTATGACCAGTCATATGAGAGTATTTGAAACTCAACCAAGTAAATCAATTGAAATACTGTCAGGTGCTACAAGGAACTGCAGAGGAAAACATTGTGCTCTTACTCCCTTCAAAATTAATTTTTTTTTATGATTTGCACAACCCTGAAGATATGTACCTAATGTTGGAATTTGATAGTAAACCAGACTGAAATATATAAACTTGGAATTGGAGGGAAAGAAGAAAGAGAAGACTGTTTTAGAATTGGGAACATGAGCCAAAGATTGTGAGGGACAAGACAGTGAAGTGAGATGTTGAGAGTATAAAATTACCTAATGTAACCCCTGCTTATACAGTATGTCTTTGTCCCCAGTTTGTGGCTGGGCCATGCACAGAGGTTTATGAATCCACTACAGCTATTGAGCTAAGGAGACAAGTTTTGTTTTTGTTTTTATAGCTCAGACAGTGGCAACTCATGCTTTTAGATCTGCAGGACCCGGGTTCATGCCTCACTGCTAACAATCCACCTGGAGACATCACATTACACAGACAAACCCTGACCAGCTCAGATAAGTCACTCACTGTATTTGCGTGCATCCACACGTGAATGAACTTGTGCACCTAATCACACCATTAGCCCATAGTCTATAACGGATTGAGGCAGTAATTCAACCCTAGTCTGCAGCTGAGAGAGACATGTTTGACAGGACCAATTCAAACCTTCATGGAATTTTAGTGAGAGGTGGGAGCAGGGGATTCAATTACAGAACTGATCATTGCAGGGTTGGGGCTTTGTGTCTGTGCGGTGGGGCAGATAACAGTCACCCACATTGCTCAAGAAGGGTTAAAGAACTATGGTCACAATCAATCTGCCGCACTAGTGTGGCCTGTCAGGTGTAGGCGTGGGCCCTTCAGAAGGAGGGACTCTGGCCAGTTGGGGTGGCACTCTGAAATGGGTGGAGCTAGAGCTCCCAGACCAGGGCACTGGCTTACTTGCAGAGGAACAGCTTGGGCATACTGCTAGCCTGAGCCTTCTGAGAGTAGTAGGCTGGATTGCACCTTTTGCTGAAAGACCTGGGGCTAACTATGCTTTTAACCAACTAGAAGGGTGGGAGCTGCAGAGCCTGAAAGACTACTTCCCTTTTTTTGTATTAGGAAAAGGGGCCTGCAGGCCTTGGAACTATTTTACTCTTTCTTTGGACTGTTTTACAGCTCACCCGCCTGCCCCCCTGCAACGGGGTGGACTCAGAGGTACAGTTGTAGGGCTATAACCTATACCCCATGACTGGACCGGTGTTGCCCAGGGAATGATGTATGAGGTAAGTGAGGCACTTGCCTTCACAGCAAGAAGATGACCTTGATACATAGCCTTTGATAGTGTGTCAGTAGGCATTTTGTGCCTATAGCTATTGAAGTTATTCAGGTTAAAGAGGGGAGTGACCTAAATTATTTGGTGTAACTCCTTTATGTTTGCCTTCTAATTACTAAATTATCCCCAGTTGGTGGAATTGTTTGTTCAGCTACTGCTCCATCAGGTGAAGTAATCAGAGTTAATCAGCCAAGTTAGAAATGAAATAAAAGGTTTTCCAGCTGGCACTGAGTGGGTTGGTGGCAGATTTTCAAATATCTGTTGCTGGATTATTAAGACAACACTAGTGTCTGATAAATCTGGGCTTGCAGAAATGTTGAAGCAACAGCAACAACAAAAATTGCTCCCCAAAACAGCTGTAACAACTTGACTTCTTATGTCCCCGGTGGCTGGAATACCCCTGCAGTGAGTTGATAGAGAGGTAGATAACTTATTGATTGATCATGTCTGCAATGAATGAGTATTCACACAGCCCTAACTAAACTTCACAAATCCTATCCCTGTATGTACTAGGCTCAGTGTAAAATAGGCAATGGATTCTCTTAGAGCAGTTGCTTCTTTGGTAGTCTGGATACTGTGGGCTTCATCCAAAGCCCACTGAAGTAAAGGGAGTCTTTCCATTGACTTCAACTGGCTTTGGAACCTGAAATTAACACTCCTAGTCCCCAGCTATTCTATTGCTTCTCATATGGAAATCTGTGCCACAGTTACGGGGGTACCCTTCAAAAACTTGCACTAGCCATTTAGAGTACTGATCCTGCACAGAGTTTTCATAAATTCATGAAGTTTAAGGTTAGAAGGGACCATTGGATGATTTAACCTTATTTCTTCTATAGCACAGGCCATACAATTTCACCCAGTTACTCCAGTATTGAGACCAACTGTGCAGGCAAAATTGTCTCTTCAGTAGAGCTCTGGGTAGGTGCAGAGGGGTGTCTGCAAAGCTCATTGAAAGATAGGGAGTGAAAAGCTTATTCTTTGGAATGACATTTTTGGAAATACTAAGATCATTAACTATACTATTTTTGAATGAAGGCAGGTTTTTCAGATATTCACTCCTTTGTCATATAGCAAGGGTTAAATATTCAGGAATGCTGGAATGATATATCACTCATCAGGACAGCTTTGCCTTTTATTTATGGTAATCAGGAAATGGTGGTATTCTATCAGGTCACCTGTGAAACATCTGGCTTTCATTTAGGTAAAGTAGTGCATCAAAGAAGTTATAATTTATTTGACTATGTTGGCACAGGTCAGAAAACACTTGGCTGTCAATATGCTGGCTAGATTTATAGAAATTTGTGGGAAGAAAGAAATAATTGAACAAACCTAGGCTTTTTTCTATAAGCTGGGATTTATCAGTTGGAAGCATCGGAAGAGAAGAAAGATCTGGGTGGACTGGTTGATCACAGGATGACTGTGGACCATCAATATGATGCAACTGGGAAAAAGGCTAATGCAATTCTAGGACACATCAGGTAAAGTATTTCCAGTAGAGACAGGTAAGTGTTAGTACCATTATACAAGGGTCTGGTGAGACCTCATTTGTAATACTGTGTGCAATTCTAGTCTTCCATGTTTAAGAGAGATCAATTCAAACTGGAACAGGTGCAGAGAAGGGCTACTAGGATGATCCGAGGAATGAAAAACCTACCTTAAGAAAGGAGACTTAAACGAGCTTGGCTTGTGTAGCCTAACCAAAGGCAGCTGAGGGGAGATACGATTGCTTTCTATAAATACAGCAGAGGAATAAATACCAGGGAAGCATAGGAGTTATTTAACTGCCAACGTGGATGCAAGAACAAATGAATATAAACTGGCCATCAAAAGTTTTGTCTAATTTTGAGCCTAAGGTTTCTAACCATCAGAGGAGTGAAGTCCTGGAACAGCCTTCCAAGGGAAGCAGTGGGGGCAAAAAACCTAACTGGATTCAAGACTGAGCTGTTAAGTTTATGGAGGGGATGGTATGATGGGGTTCCCTCCTATGGCCCATTGGCAACTGTCAGTAGTAAAAATCACCAATGGCCAGACATGGGACAGTAGATGGGGAGGGCTCTGAGTTACTACAGAGAATTCTTTCCCAGGTGTCTGGCTGGTAGATTTTGCCCACATGCTTAGCATCTAACTGATGACTGTATTTGGGGGTCAAGAAAGAGTTTTTCCCCAGATCAGATTGGCAGAGACCCTAGGGATTTTTCACCTTCCTCTGCAGCATGAGACATGGGTCACTTGCAGGTTTAAACTAGTGTAAATGGTGAATACATTGTAACTTGAAGTCTTTAAGCCATGATTTGAGGACTTCAGTAATTCAGCCAGAGGTTAGGGGTCTATTACAGGACTGGGCGGGGGAGGTTCTGTGGCCTGCGATGTGCAGGAGGTCAGACTAGATTATCACTTCTGGACCTTAAAGTCTGAATTCATGTGGAGTGTGGCTCTAGGAACCAAAGCTCATGCTCCATTTAGGAACCTGAGGTTCTGGATGGCAGAGGGCAAAACAGACTGTGGTGGCTGAGACTTACAGCAGGCTGCCACTGCCATGTTATTACCGCTTAAATTACTTTTATTTAACTGTTAATACAAGCCTTAATTGGATCACCACATTGACATCACAAGGATACATCCATATGCAGCAACTTGCAGGAGAGGGGCCTTAAAGATGGCTCTGTGTGAATTCTGATACATCATAAGCATCATCTTTCAAAGAAGAATAGGCTGGGATTTTCGAAAGAGCCTAACCCAGTCAACTCTCACGGATATTCAGTGAGAACCACGCACCTAATTCTTAGTCTCCATTGAAAGTCTGTTTAACAAAATAAAAATAATCCAACTATTTCATGATCGGGTCACTTAGAGGTACCTCCCCACTGAATATTGATCATGGAAGAACATCCCCAGGTAACAAAATTAAAGATGGAATTTGGAGGCAAGATTTGCAAGACTTGAAGGGGAAAAAATAGTTAATGACAAAACTGATTTTTGTCATTCAAGTTCATTGAGCAAAATCATAGCATGCCCAGTTTAAAGGCTGCTCTGTAGGAGAATGGAGACAAAATCCCATAGAGATTTGATTTGTGTAAGTAGTGGGGAAGGCTGGGAACTGTGAAAATAGGAGTCAATGCAAGAATATTTGGATTGCTGGCTGGCCACAAGCATAGAAGTTAAGCACAGTTGTATTCTACCATATTTTTTGAAGGATGGATCTCTTATTCAAGTGTGAGATTCCTGAGTAAGGACTCTCCCTTCTTTTATGTCCAGAAAGCACATATCACAGGGGAGGCACCACTGCAAACTAATGAGCAACAAAATACAAAAATGGAAAATTACATGATTAAATAAAGTGTCCATAGAATTGGAGGCCAGACAACAAGGATATTGACCCAGGCAGTTACTCTACATATCCATAATTTCAGGGACCAACCATAAATTTCTGAGAGATAAAAGGCTGTGTGTGCACACGTGTTTTCTCCCCTCAACCCCCCCTCCCTCCGCCTCCAAGGGTGCGGAGGAAAAGAGGAATGCACGGACATCACAATGAGGAAAGTCAGTTCCATGCTAAGCAAAAGTGATTCTGAGAACATTACATGGAGGCCAAACCCACAACTTTACAACTGCCAATGGAGGCCTAAGACTTCCTAAAACACTTTGGCTGAAAACAACTGTAACTCAAAACACATAAGCTGATGAACAGGTTTTTTGCATTAATCCTTAGCATTTAAAGGAGGGGGGAAATAATCAGTCTCTCCTAGAATGGGAGCCAGGGCTAGAAAAATTCCCCTAAGGGGATCAGTGAGGAAAACAAAGACAATGTTACAATTATTTGAAATAAGGGGAAGTAATAGAATTGTAAAATGGAATTCTTTTGTTAAAAAGAAATGTCTACTTAAATAAATTTTAAGGGGGAGAAGGAAGGGACTATGAAGTGTGTGAGCATCAGAGCACTTAGAAAGGAAAATAGGCCAAATGGGCACTATTTAGTTTGATTATTAGTTTGTCATGTTACATTTTGTAACAACTTCACTTACTCCCTGTATACAGACATTTTGGTTGTCAGCAAAACCACACCCTTGTGGGATCTGAGAGAGAACCCAGGACCTTTGTTTACTGAGAAATAGGTGAGCTAGAAGTGACAACACTAATAACTCCCTAATTCTCACTGTGTGGCAGCTTCAAGTAGGTGAAAGGAGCCAATATATTGGATTACAATGACTATACACATACTTCATATTTAAATGAATTTAGGAGTTTTTCTCCATAGTGAGATCATCAACTTCCGGCTAAGGATACATGATGGGAGTACTTCAGACAATTCAGAGGTTTAATTTGGATAAACAGTCAGAAGTTTGGCTGCTTCTCCAAGCTTCTAAAATGTTGCAGTGGAAATCTCATAAAAACAGACTCTTCGGAATCTTCTGGTACTTCCTGATTCTTTTTTTCTATTATTTCAGCACATTGGCATCAGTCCTGATTAAAACTGGGTAATGCAGAAGTGGCATCTAAAATTAAATTTAGAAAAAGTTAATGGATTTTTTTTTTTTTTTTAAATAGAGTTGTGTTTGAATTTGGGGTAAAGGTATGGGTTCATTCTTATTTTATCTGTACTGGTTTCTCCAGTCCTAAAAGTGCCCTCCATGGATGATAGAAAATAATAGAACCAAATAGAATGAACTTGAAAAAATTATTGCAGAAAATGTGGTGATAAAGTTCTAGACACTCTTGGCAGCTAAAGAAACCCTAAGCTGTTCTTACAACCAAGTAGCAATTTATTAGTATTTTCCTGAAGCTAAAATTTTAGGAAAGCAAGGGAATAGACTAATAGCAAAGTTAATCAGACAAACAACATTACTTGCCAATAAAATCTCTATTGAAATGCATATATAGCAAGAGTAACCATGATTTAGGACAGAGAGGCGCATGGAGAGGTTTACTGTAAAATATACATAGGCTTAGCTTAAAGAAGAGCTAACTGGAAAAGCAATCGAATACAACATCTTCAGACATGGTTAATCTTTATAAAATAGAACAAAATCTGATGACCCTCAAAGGATCATTTCAGAGGCAGAAATTGAAGATAAAGGCTGGGATTTACAAGAGACTTCAAGGGAGTTAGCCATCTAATTCCCTTAGGCCTCTTTGAAAATCCCAACTGAAATCTGTGAAATATGGGGTGAAATGGGCAACAACCCAGGTCCTGCCAGGCATGCAGAAGATTTCTCTAAACTATTTGTAGACAAGGTAGTTCTGCCTTGTCAAGAAATACTTAATCTTTTTCACAGACCATGTGTGAGGCAAGGACATACCATAAGATAAAGACCACCTGGTCAGGACCTACAAAAACTATTCACAGCCTAGTAACCTATTTCACTGATAAATTCACAGACCATGGCCAAATATTTCTGGCAAACAAGCTGGAAAAAATCCTTCCAAAATTGACACACACCTAAAGAGCAGGATTTATTATAGGCTATAGGGCATCAGGCAACATACTTGGACTAGTTAACTGACTCCAATTCTTATGAATGCAAAAACAGCACCAATGTTTTCTTACTGTAAAACAAAGCAGGGAAAAAAATTCTTCTGATCCTGGGGAAAACAGTTAACTCCTCTAAAGAAGATCTGTTGTGTTTTTAAAAATTCCACCTTATATTACTGACAGCTAAGCCAAAATACAAATAAATCCAATTAGTCACATTTCTGTCAAATACCTCTAATGATTATTACCTAATTTGATGTTTCAGACTATTCACAAAGAAAATCAGATGAAAGTTTCCAGATATAGGATTTTGATACTGAGTACTGATCTGAAGCCAGTATCAGTGACCATCACAGTATTTTAAAGCTTAGTAAAAGGATATTAAATTACATTCTGTTCAGATTTGTTTTCTAAATCCAGTGGGATAAAACACATGCAGGGATAGCAACTTCTCTTGACAGGTTTCAGAGTAGCAGCCATGTTAGTCTGTATCCACAAAAAGAACAGGAAAACTTGTGGCACCTTAGAGACTAACAAATTTATTTGAGCATAAGCTTTCATGGGCTACAGCCCACTTCTTTGGATGCATAGAACTTCTCTTGCTAATTCCATGAAAGAGAGACAGCATATGCAGTAGATATAAATGAATATCCCTTTGAATTTCATTGTAATCTAGCATTAAAAAATGTAGATGAACAGTAGAGCTAAAAATTATGTGTGACGGGTTGGATCACAGAAACCCTCTTGGGAGCTGCCACCCGATGTGCCAAGACTACTTCTACCCCTGCCTTCCCTGCCAGCTCGGGGCCCCAGCACCCTGTCTTGCTGAGCCAGACACTCCCGTCTGCTCCAACACAGACCCAGGGTCTGAATTACTTGCCCCAAAGCTGCAGGTTTACCTGAAAACACCTCACAGAAGTGTTCCTGTCTTTAGCACACAGATGCCGAACTCCCAGTGGGGTCTAAACCCAAATAAATCCATTTTACCCTATATAAAGCTTATGAGGGGAAACGCAAATTGTTCGCCCTCTATAACACGGATAGAGATATGCACAGTTGTTTGCTCCCCCAGGTATTAATACATACTCTGAGTTAATTACTAAGTAGAAAGTGATTTTATTAAATACAGAAAGTAGGATTAAAGTGGTTCCAAGTAGTAACAGACAGAAGTAAGTTACCAAGCAAAATAAAATAAAACACGCAAATCTATGTCTAATCAAACTGAATACAGATAATCTCACCCTCAGAGATGCTTCAATAAGTTTTTTCCTCAGAGTGGACACCTTCCAGGCCTGGGCACAATTCCTTCCCCTGGTACAGCTCTTGTTCCAGCTCAGGTAGTAGCTAGGGGATTCTTCATGATGGCTCCTCTTGCTCTGTTCTGTTCCACCCATTTATATATCTTTTTCATAAGGCAGAAATCCTTTGTCCCTCTGGGTTTCCCTCACTGGAAAAGCACCATGTTAAAGATGGATTCCAGTTCATGTGACATGATCACATGTCACTGTAAGACCCCAAGCCTTCATTCCTCCCAGCCTGACTCAGAGGAAGGCTTGCCTGCAAACAGAGCCATTCAGTCAACTGTCCTAGTTGATGGGAGCCATTAAGATTCCAAACCACCATTAATGGCCCACACTTTGCATAATTACAATAGGCCCTCAGAGTTATATTTCATATTTCTAGTTTCAGATACTACAGTGATACCTTTATACAAATAGGATGATCACACTCAGTAGACAATAAGCTTTGTAATGATACCTTACAAGAGACTTCCTGCATGAAGCATATGCCAGTTATATTATATTCACTCATCAAATTTTTATAAAATCATATAGACTGCAACATCACAGTATGCCTATAGTATCAGCCTAAATCCAGTATCTGGTTCCAGCAGACACAAGAAAGCAGAGCTCTGGATAAGAGACTATTAGGCCATGTCTACACTTACAAGCTTACTGAGGCATAGCTATATCGGCAGAGCTGTCCCGCTGTAAGAGCGCACATGTAGCCGCATTATGCCAACAGGAGAGAGCTCCCTCGTTGACATAATAAAACAAGATCAACAAGTGGCAGTAACTATGTCTGCAGAAGAGTGTCTCCTGCTGACATAGCGCTGTGCACACTAACACTTATGCTGGCAAACCTTACGTTGCTTGTAAGGGGGGGAGGAGGGCATTTTTTTCCTCCACTCAAAAGTTAAAGCATTGATCTAGCCAAACTTATTCAAAATTTTGATTGTTTCGCTAAACATCTTTTTTTTTTTTTTTGACAAAATCTAAATGCCACTGGTCTGTCAGTAGGCTTTGAACCATGCCCAAAATACAGTTCCTAAACTGAAATCATCTAAACTAAAGAAAGTTATTATCAGTGATTTGTTAGGCATTTCTTTTAAGAAACCATTGATCCTACCCTTGTACAATTTGAGGCCCCAGTCCTGCAAACTCTTAGGTTAGTGCTTAGCTTTATGCTCATAAGAAGTCCTATTCAGGTCAATAGGACTACTTCCATTTATAAAGTTAAGCATGAGCATAAATGTTTGTAGGATTGGGATCTGAATAAGTTAAAGAAAATCCTAGTAGAAGAGTTTACCAGAAGCCAGGGGTCCCCAGCTAAAGCTAAATTTAACCTCCTCCCCTCCCCCCAAAAAAAGTGTGCGCGCCAAACTGCCCACATCCTCTAACAAATGTATTATTTCTCTACCATTTTGAATTAATTGGTAAATTATTTTTGTGTAACTTTATGTTTTAAATAGATTTCTCTGGACTTTTCAGACACCTCTTTTCTACTTATATCCCACATGTACCCAGGTAGACTTTCACCAACAGTTTATAGTCTGGCCACTTTCAACTCTGACCTTTTATCACAAAAGCTAATTTTGGAGAGTTAAAACAGTTTCGACGGCTCTCAATTTAGCTGTTTGAATGCCTAAAACTTGAAAGCAGTTTAGAGCCTGCAAACAGGGCCGGCCCACAACATTTTGGCACCTGAGGCGGGGAGCTCAAATGATGCCCCCATGCCCCTGCGCTTGGGCCAAAACTTTGAAAGGGCTCAATTCTGCCTTCTTCCTCTTCTATTCCTTTCATAGTACTGCTTTGCTACCTACCCCAATAAAGGAGAACTAACAACTTAAAATGCCTTGTTCAAAAATGTTAAGTAACACTTAACTTTCAAATGCCTGAACACAGTGATGAGCTCCCAAAATCCTAAGAACCGGTTCCCTACCAGGTCCACTCGCTCTGGGTTTTTGGCGGCATTTTGGCAGCAGGTCCTTCACCCGGAGCGAGTGAAGGACCTGCCGCCGAAGACCCAGTAGGGAACCGTGCGGTTAGTACAAGCCCCATGTACCTGTCTTCCTCCCCCCGCACCCGTCCTGCCTCCGACTGCCCCCTTTAGAACCCGCAAGTATCTCCTCCCACCCCCCCTCCACCACTGGGGTAGCAGTAGCCTGGGGCTCCAGGACCTATTTAAAGGGCCGGGGCTCCCCTGCTTCTACCGCCCCGGTCCTTTAAATAGCCGCCAGCGGCGGCTGGAGTCAAGGGCCCTTTAAATAGCCCCTGGAGCCCCCTGCTACCCCACGGTTCTGGGGGCTATTTAAAGGGCACACGGCTCCCCTACTTCTACCGCCTGCCCCGGCCCTTTAAATAGCCGCCGGAGCCCTAGAGCAGTAGCAGGGCTCTGGTGGCTATTTAAAGGGCCAGGGCGGTAGAAGCAGTGGGAGCCCCGGATTTTAAATAGCCCCCAGAGCCCCGCAGCCCTACCCCAGGGCTCCAGCAGTGGGATTCTGGTGGCAATTTAAAGGGCCTGGGACTCCAGCCCCTGCTGGGAGCCCCAGGCCCTTTAAATTGCCCCCTGGGAAAGCCGGGCCACCCTGGTATGGCACACCGGCTCTTGCCGGTATGCCAAACCGGGGTGTACCGGCTTACTTTCACCTCTGCCCCTACCCAACTCGCCCCGCTCCCTGTCCCCTGACTGCCCCGACCCCATCCACCACTACCCCGACAGACCCCCAGAACTCCCATGCCTATCCAACCCCCACCTTCCCCGGCCCCTGACCACCCCCCTCTAACTGCTCCCTGCCTGGCCCCTGCATTATTCAACCCCTCCTCCCAGCCCCGGCCCGGCCCCCTTACCATGCTGCTCAGGGCAGTGTGCAAGGATGCCCGGTCATGCTGCACGGCCCACTGGAGCTCGCAGCCCTGCTCCCCCTTACCTTGCTGCTCAAAGTGCTAGGAACTGAGCTGTCCAGAGCGCTGGCGCTGGTGGCTCGGCACTCTGCGGCTCTGCAGGGGGAAGGGGCTTGGGGAGCAGGGCCGGCTCCAGGCACCAGCCCACCAAGCATGTGCTTGGGGTGGCACCTGGAGGGGGGTGGCGCTCCGGCCCGAGAGCGGGGCCGCGACTGGGCTCGCAGTCGCCGCCCTCCTCCCGGTGCTCTGGCCACCGGGGAGAGCGGAGCCCCGGCCAGCTCACCTCCCTCCCCGCGGCGGAGGGGAGGGCGCGGGGGGGCCGCGGGAGGCTTTTTTGCCTGGGGCAGCAAAAAAGCCAGAGCCGGCCCTGTTCGGGAGCCTCAGCCTCCCCAGCTGGGAGCTCAGGCGGGGGACAGGACGGTCTGGCGGGCCAGATGTGGCCCGGGAACCAGAGTTGTTTACCCACCCGCCCGCCCCTTTAACAGCGGGTTCTACACCGGCTTCTACACTTAGCAACCGATTCTTGCGAACCTATGGGAACTGGCTCCAGCTCACCACTGCCTGAACAGCAAATGTAACTTTTCTCATCTCTATAGTAAACACTGGCATTTTTATCTGTTTGAATAATCAAAGTGGTACTTTCCATGCCTTCTTGGTTGCAAAGATTTGAACTGCTTCCTGCTGAAGGTCCACAGTCTGGGCCAGCTCATGCTCTATTGAGATGCTTGCAAGGCCGACCAGCCTCTCCTGTGTCATTGTGGAGAATAGATGTGTTTTTATTAACTTCAGTTGGAGAAGCTGCGTTCTCCACTGGCAACTGTTACAGGAAGTGTTAGAAATATGCACAGAGCAACAAAAGCATTTGGAAAGAGGGTATCATCTTATTTGTGCACAAATTCCAGAACAGCCTTTGGAGTTGATCCTGCTGAAATGTATCTTGAAAGGGCTTTCAGTTCATCACCTAAATCACTCGCATCAATATTGTGCATGTCATCATGTGTCAATACTGTCTATAGTGCCCTGCATTGCTGGTGTAGGTCTTCTTCAGGTATAGTGAGGAGGTTTGGAATATCATACAACATCCCAAATATACTGCTGTGTTCCTTGAGCTGCATGAAACGTTCAAGTGACTGTATTGCACAATCTAGCACCTGGTTAAAGCATTCAACTTTGAATTGTTGTTTGGGGTTTCTTATGTAGGAGAACACTTCAACCTCCCTGGCCATACAATAGCAGATGTAAAGGTAGCCATCTTACAGCAAAAAAACTTCAGGACCAGACTCCAAAGAGAAACTGCTGAGCTCCAGTTCATTTGCAAATTTGACACCATCAGATCAGGATTAAACAAAGACTGTGAATGGCTATCCAACTACAGAAGCAGTTTCTCCTCCCTTGGCGTTCACACCTCAGCTGCTAGCAGAGCACCTCACCCTCCCTGATTGAACTAACCTCGTTATCTCCATACTAATTTATACCTGCCTCTGGAGATTTCGATTACTTACATCTGAAGAAGTGAGGTTCTTACCCACGAAAGCTTATGCTCCCAATACTTCTGTTAGTCTTAAAGGTGCCACAGGACCCTCTGTTGCTTTTTACAGATTCAGACTAACACGGCTACCCCTCTGATCCTATACTGGAACAGTTTGCAACAAAAGCACTATGCAGCATTCTGGGTTTTTGAGTACATAAGCCATGGCCTCTCCACTTTGTCACCATCGGGGATTTCACGCCAGTAATGTGTTGGATGGAAACTTCTATTTTCATTGTCTTTGGGGAACATGAAGTTTTTCACTTGCTGTACAAGTGCAGTACCCATGCAGTACAAGGAAGTCCCTCAGGTTACTGCTCAAGTGGGTCCACAGTCCTGGATCACCTAGACTTAAGAAACTAAACTCAGCAGCAGCTGTTTCTTGTGCCTCCACCACACTCTTCTCCGATCTACACTTTTCTGCAGGAATGTGCATGGTTACATCCATTTGAGATGGAGATATGGATGCTGCAGTAGCTGCCAGGTCACCTGCACTCTGACTAACAGGAAGATCAGGCATCTCCTCACCACTCACATCCTTACTGGAGCCAGAAGACTCCCAGTGAACATCTGTGTGTATGTATCTCAAGAGAGCTCCTTCCTGCTTAGATAGAAAAGCTTCCTTTGCTTGCTTTCTTTTTCTGAATGCTGTCCCAGAAGGGCGTTTTCTTCTTTCACTCTGACTGCTGTTCTGTGCCAGCTATAGTGGCTCTCAACAGTCAATTGAAGGGGACAAATAAGCAGGCTGGTAGCAGGGCCTGAGTGAGGGAAGATATCAGCATCTTAAGGGCCTAACTGGCTCCTACTACTTCAGTTCACTGCCTGTTCTCCTCAAGTGGGTTCAGGGAAGCAGCGGGAAACAGGACGCTCCCTGAGAAGCTGGTGTTAATCAGTCCAGGCTCCTGGGGGTGCTAGAGATGTACATAAGCTCCTCCTCCTCCTCGCTCTCCCTTCAGCTCCTGCTGCTTTCTGTTATTCCCTCTCACCTTTTCTCCTTCCTGCCTGTTATGTCTCTTGTACCCTCCTTCCTCCAGCACAGCATTCCACCATCTCTCTGCATCTAGAGCAGAGAGAATACATATGCATCCGCAACAGACACAACTTTCTACACTCTGGGTCCCAGAGGCGCTCCACCACTGTCTGGCACCTGAGGCGGCCACCTCAGTTTGCCTCATGGTAAGGCCAGTCCTGCCTGCAAAGCTCTTTCAATTGAGCTAGGTGATCTTTCTGGCATAAATTCACATTTCCCATTAAAATGCAACAGCATGTCAGTTTAATTTTAAAGAAAAGTGCTCTGGTGCTTCTCCTGTTTGGCTATTGCACTTTACAAGTCAATGGGCTTTATTCTGAGTTTTACTTTTGCTTAAAAAGCTCAACCAGGACTATGTTGTATGTTCTTGATTTAGCTTTGCAACTAAAACTTCTTGGAATTCTGATTTAGGCCATCTACTTCTGAAATGTAGAGATGTGGCTAGGGATTGATGGCATGGGAAGGGTGTACTACAAGTTTATGTAGCTGTATGCATAGGCACAGACTCTGTGGGTGCTCCAGGGCTGAATCACCCACCGAAAAAAAAACAGTGCTGCTCAGCACCCTCAGGGTCAGATTAATCTTGTGGGCCCTAGCAACAGGACTATGTCCCCGACCCTGCTCAGCCTCTTCCCCCTGAAGCCCCGCCCACCACTTGCAAAAGGAGGAGGAGGGGGTGGAGAGGCGCACCCACCAGCAAAAGCAGAAGGCAGCACCTGTGGCTGTATGTTATAATCTGCTTGCAGTTTATGACCTCCATTTATGACATCATAATAGTGCACAAACATCTTGGCTGAAATTCTAGCTCCACTGAAGTCAATGGCAAAACTCCCATTGACTTCAATAGGACCAAGATTTCACCCCTTATATTTTTAGGGGTAAGTCAGTGTATGTCCTATAATTATTTAGCCTAAAACATACCTGTACTGTAAAACATTTCTCAGAGAAACCGAGAAATAAACATCACAAAAATAAGAGCTGAGGTTGTGTGTGACTTAAGCTGCCTGCTACAAATCTTCTTGAACGATAAGATTTCTTGAAAAACCAAGATCACAGGAAATGCCTGGTTAGTAATATGAGTTTTGCAAATTTGTGTGGGAAGAGACATAGCACTTCAGCCATCACCATTCATGACTGTTACATCCTTTGAAAATACTTCATTTGTTTGAGTGGGAATAATGGTAGCGCCGGTATGCATATGTTGGCCAAATGACTTGAAATGCAATTTCTTGAATACCTAGCCATCAAGATCATTGCAGAGGTGGAGAGTCTAAATGCTACTTTCTGGCATGTCACAGTACTAGATCTATTTTCTTTACAACCAGATAGATTGCATACTAATATTAGAATTGTGTCACTAAACAAATCTTACATATTGCAAAGTTCATAGCTCTGGTATTTGTATTCAGTCAGCACAAGAAAGGACTGGGGTCTCTAATATTTTAAGTTAGTCTAAAGAAAGGATCACTTACAACTTGATGGTGTTGCTGATTCTCTGTACATGGCAACAAAGGAGTAACCAATCCTGACCATAACTTACTGTGCAGGGCAAATTAAAGCAAAAATTGATGGATCTGCCAACGTCAGGCCGGGGCTTGGAAAGGCTAATGGAATACCAAACTTTGGTCCCAATTATTCATGTGAGGGTGCCCAACATGAGTGTTTCCCAGTCCTACAGCCAGAGGGGGAAAAAACAAGAGCATAATAGGGAACCAGGAGAACCACAAGCACTTTTTTAGGGCATGGTGAGATGACATTTAATTTGTTGGGGTCCTTTGGCTGGATCAAATCCAAGACCAATTTAGTCTTAAATCCTCCATGGTATGTCCAAGTTCTACAATTTTGAGCTCCCTAACATACCTCAGTGGATAAAAACTTAGCATTAAATCCTGCTCCACATACCTGGTATGTCCCTTCTTAAATGCCAACATTCCAACAGAATGCCAATATTTGATTAGAACCTTACTTTGTGCTGCTACAGTGGAAGGCAGCAACAAAGGGGTTAATAGTAAAGTGAAAACATGGTGAAAAGGATGAATATATTAGTGTATACAAAGCCTCTTGTATGTGTTCACTCAAGCTTTATCATTTTTGACCAGCACTTTTTTGGTCAGAGCACTTTGGTTGTGTTGCATAGCATGACTAGCACTATATATTGGATTTCAGATCATACTTTAGCCCTAACTACACATAGTGGTTTACCTCTATGCAAAAAATATAAAGCAAGGGAAGGAAAATGAATTTGAAACCATTCCTCACCACAGAGTTGGCCTCCAAAGTTATTTTTTTCTGAAACGTAAACGGTGAAGTGAGTGTGTTCCATTTGCTACAGCAGTTTTGTTTATTTAAACCCAAATCTGTAAATATGATTGAAGTTTGGCTTGGCTTCAACAATTTGATATGGTATTTAAAGCTGCAGTCCCATGTTTTGATTCACAGACTACTTGCCTTCTTAATTTTTTTTTTTTTTTTATATTAGGTGGGTCCTTCCCCCCTCTCATTTATTTTCAAGTCATTTTTAAAGAGATGTTAAAAGCTGAACTGTGGGAAACTCTTCTACAAAACCACACACACACACACCCTCTCTGCTAAGTGGACTCTGGACCTCTGAGGCCCTTTGCTGAGTTTCATTCAGGGTCACCTTAGAGTTTCTGCCTGAAGTGAACCCACCACACCAACTTGAAAGAATTCTAGGGGTTGCAAACCCTGAGAACAACTGCCCCAATTAAGACTGGTGAAACCTTGTGGAACTGAAACAACTGGGATGAGCATAGCTCACTGGGGAAGGAATATAACCACATATGATAAAACTTAGCTTATTCAATGTGCTCCAATGCTTGCTAAAATCAACAGAGACTCCCATTAACTTCAAAATCCACTGGACTGAGCCCATATAATACCTAGCAATTATGTAACACTTTTCATTGGTAGTTCTCCAAGTGATGTACCCAAAAAGAGCATTATCCCCTTTCTACAAATGGAGAAAGGGAGGCACAGAGGTGAGATGGCTTGCCCAAAGTCATTAAGTAGGTCATTGACACAGCTGGGAATAGCACACAGGTTTCCTGCTTGCCAGGTGCATACCCTGTCTAGAGGACCACATTGCCTCATTTTCCGAATTGTGATGGATCTCTGGGTGCCCTGAAGGATTCACTTAGTCCAGACAGAGTCACAGATGTCCATTGGATTCTCACTCATCCCATTATCCACTGGGGCATGGATTGGGGGCTAGGGTGGGGGGGGGGGAAAAAGAGGACTTGACTCAGTGTGTTTAAGGAACACAAATAAAATCCATGCACTCATTATGTGCCTGCTCCTGCTTCCATTGAGACCAGTTGCACAACTTCCATTGACTTCAAGGGTGCCCCTATATTAACAGTCTTTAGCAGCATTATAGTTATGAAAGAAAAGCAACAGATCCAACCATAAACACCCACTTTTCAGAATGTCATACAGTTTAGCCACATGATTTGCTCCAGGCCAAAACTCATTCCAGGAATGAACAGTTGTTTTTAAATCAGTATAATATGCTATATTTTCTATGGCATAATAGTTCTGGTTTCTTTTTGTAAAGAAGAATGAAATTTGGTGAGCAATTGGGTCTCATTATTTTGGTACTTTTAAAAAAGAAAAAATGCCAAACAGTTGGGAAATCTAACTTTGAAAAAGCAACAGAGGCTCCTCTGGCACCTTTGAGACTAACAGAAGTATTGGGAGCATAAGCTTTCATGGGTAAGAACCTCACTTCTTCAGATGCATCTGTGGAGTCTGTGGATCCTGGGTTCGAAAACCCATGGTATGATCGTCCACATTACATATTGACCCTAGGTTAACAATTTTTGAGCTGGGGCCCTACATTGGTTGTGTTCAGCTCTGCATATTGCAATCATATTCCAGACTTCCCTGCCCCAACCCTGAAACATGGCTCCTTTAGCCCTTTGTTCATGCTGCAGTGTGGGAAAACTTGACTGTCAACTCCACACATCACAGGAAGTTGTAACAACCTGCTAAGTTCCCAACAGATCCTGCCGGGCTGTCTTTTGGTCTGCATGCACCTGGCAACTAGAGCCAGCAACATGGAGGAGTCACTATTTGAGGAGTTCCTCTTGCTTGAGCTTTCACTCCTGTTTCAGAAAATGGACAGAGCTTCCATTAGATGCTGGTGGACATTCTGGCAGCATTTTCTGACCCACTGAAGTCACCTGTTGGAGCTAATGATGAAGAAGGACGACAACAATGATGACACAGAAGACTCAAACTGGCTGATTCTGCTCCTGACACTCACTACAATCGCTGATGCCCCTTATGTAGACCTGAGCTTCTGGAGCAGGGCCACAAGCACAGACTGTTGCCATGCAGCTCTGGGATGACAAGCGGTGGGTCAAGAACTATGATATGAAGAAAGCTACATTTCCAGAGCTTTGTGAGCAGCTTGTCCTGACCCTCCAGCATCTCAACACATGCAGGAGAGCAACCATATCAGTTCAGAGAAGGGTTGCTATAACTGTCTGGAAGCTGGCTACTACAGACTGCTATAGGTCTGGCTAACCTGTTTTTGGTGTTGGAAAGTCAGCTGTGGCTAAAGTGGTGGCAGAAGTTTCTGAGGTGATCGGGTGTGTGATTTAATCAACAATGGAGGGCATAAACAATATCCCTGAAGACAATTGCTGGTTTTGATAGACTGGGGTTTCCAAACTGTGCCAGGGTTTTGGCTTATAAAACAATCCTGATCTCAGAGGGCCTGGAAGGAGGAGGTTTCATTACATTCTCAGCAGATGTAGAATAGTGGTTGGATGTGCATTTGGCAGATTGAAATCCCACGAGTGCTGTCTGCAGACTCCTTTGAATTCCACTGTCATCAATGCGGTCCCCATTATTGTGGCTTGTTGTGCTTGTCAACAAGTGGAAGAGGTGAGGGGTGGAAAGTTAGATCGGGAGTAGACAGCATAGGCACTGTTGTCAGAGAATATGGAAGTGGATGAAGTTACCAAGGAGAAAAGTGTATATGGAAAAAGGAGTGGAACAAGTAGAGGCATTAACATATCTGTGCTTTCACATCAGCCCATCAAGTGATGCTGATCGTGAACTAACAAAGTTTTGCTGTGTGACAGCATCCCAGCAAGCCAAAAAGATGCTGAGCTAGAAGTCTGGGCTAGAGGTGTTGATCCAAAAAACTTCAGAGACCTGTATTTTAACATAACTCCAATAAACTAGATATGTTGATAAACCTCACAAAAGGCCTGTGCTTTTATATCAGCCCTGCAAGTAAGGGATTCTGAACCAGTGAGCTCACAAGGGCCTGTGTCTTGGCATCAGTCCAGAAAGCTGGATGTGCCGAGCCAGAAACCTCTCAGAGGTCTGTGCACCCTGTTCTAAGCCCAGCACGCTAAAGCTGCTGAGCTAGTGATCTCCAGGGCCTGTGCAAGCTAGAGGTCGTGAGTCAGTAACCTCAGGAGCTGTCTTGCCTTCACTTTAGCCCAGCCACCTACAGGAGCTAAGCTGGCAACCTCACAAAGACATACGCCGTTACAAGCCACCAGCGAGCTGAAGGTCCTGAGCCAGTGAGGTCACAGTAGCCCCCGCCTTGATATCAGAGCTAATGGGACTGAGCCAGTGATGTCGCAGAGGTCTGACCTTAGACGACATCTCTTCAGGCTGCAGCTGCTGAACTAGTAATCCTCATGAGACCTAAGCCTTTGTAGCTCATATACTTCATACTACAGCTTTTTTTCCTATTAGCGAAAGGGAGTGAAGCAGTGGAGAGGAGGCATGGATTTGTTTTGATCATCTTGGATATTTATATCGGTAACTCCAGCTATTTTCATAGTTAAAGCTAACAAATGATTGAAAAGATTAAATCTCATGCTTCAGGGTTTAAGACAGTCTCTAACTACTAGGGAGTAGAAGGTTTTTCAAACCTTCCTCTGAAGCATTTGGTGTTGGCCACCAAACAATTATTGGGCTAGACGGACTTTGGGTCTGGTCCAGTCTGGCAATTTCCATGTTCCTTTCTGTGTCTCTGAGGCAAATCAGGGGAGTTCAGCTAGAAAGATCAAGCAGATGGGTATGGTATTTACCAGGCATGCTCAGTAAATTTTCCTTGACTCCATTTAGAAAGCCACCATTATGGGCAGGCAGTCTGATATATATTAAATATCTGTAACTTGAGTACTGAGCTAATCACAGCTCAAGAGCAGGGGGAGTTTGAAAATACAAGAGAGCTCTATGGATCTGTCAGAGTGATACAAGACCAGAAGGTGTCTGATGTTAGTACTGGCACTCAGTACCTATCCCATGTTGATAGATTTCCTACCTGATCTCACACAAGCTGAGAAAGTCAAGCCATCTATTAACTAAAGATTGGAGGCTCCTAGCTATAAGGAGCCACCATAGTTTTGTTTACTGAAAAGACAGAAGCATTTGGATTGAGATACTGCAGTTGCCTTTCAAGCTCTGAGGAAATCCAGGTGACATTACATTTTGAACCACCCTGTAGACTGAGAAAAATCTCAGAAAGATGATCCAGGGGAAAGAATGGATGTGCTAAATTATAGAAGTATAAATGTTGTGTTTAAACCTTATTGTAGTCTTGATGTGATACAAACCAAACTTTCATTCCATGAATGTGCCTAGTAACAGCAGCAGAATTATGGAAGTCTCTAAAGATTAAACACTGGTAGAGTTGCTCTAACAGATCTTATAAATGTTTGCTGTGCAAATGTTCAGTACCCTCTCTGAAGTGAGCTAGAAGCCATTAGTAACATCTACATGCAGGGTTTTGAATGCAATAACCCTGGCATTTGATTCTCTGCAAATGTTTCTGAAGAGTCCAGAAAAGGGAATTCTGGACTGAACTTCAGCAAAAGGTTAAACTGAGGTGCAGGAAAGGGTAATGTAATACTAGTTGGACATAACTTATCCCATCACCCTTTATCTCAGACCCACAGGCTGGAACTGCTCAGCTCACAAATTCACAGGAGACCATACACCAACACCAGCCCAGCAAATATAGAGTTGCCAAGTAGTAGCAAAAACATTATGCTTATAAGAAGCACACGGGATCTTTTTCAGGGGAAAAGGCAATACACCATGTTTATTGAAGATACAACAATTAGCATATGCATTCAATCACCCACCCACACATACCAGTTGATGTTATAGTTACCAGTACAGAGTCGGGCTCAATCTAGGGGCCAGCAAGGTTGATCACAGGTAGGGAGGAGCCGGGTTTTGTCAGTCGCGACATAATGCTCCAGGGAAGTCTTGGCAGGACGAACCCAAAGTTTATGGCAAGACACCCTGCTTATATAGTGATTTTCCTTTATTGGGACCAATGAGTTTTGCACTGTCATGCTATAATCAATTGATGGCCTTTACACTGCTTTCTTAACACATACATTCCTTATTCACACACAAAACAGAATTAATTTTCATAGAACATTTTGAACAGGATCATTACTGCCTTGAAATCAGTCCAGACACAGATTCTGGCTAATGTATTTCTACCAATGGCCCATTAGGCCATTCCTTTTTGCTATTTAAAAAGGATGGCTGGCAAAATATAATCAAATTATACACAAATACCTTTAATACATGCTACATTATTCTTTATTTTTTTATTTTAAATTATATAAACTACAAACACAAAATCATACTACTACAACATGACATACAGCCATTAGAATTTTGATCTACTTTAACCACTGCCAAGGACAGACACACAAGGAAAGGGTTAGTGGAGGAAGAGGGTCCTTGGAATACAGCACTGAAGGTGTGGATGGAAGAGGACAGTCACAAAAATTCAAGGTGGAGAAGAGCTCAAGAAGAAGAAAGTGGTCAATGGTGGTAAGGCAGCACGCACATCAAGTAGGACGAGTCAGACTAACACACACATTTTGAAAACAAGAAGTCATTAATAATTTAAACTGCCCATTCAGGGAACAAGGAAATAAATGGGAGGAGGAGAAGATGGACTGATAGTAGAGAATTGGAGAATTTCTATAGGAGAGAGGGGAAAGCATGCATCAATGTACAAGGAAAAGAGCAACTGATAAGAGAAGGGGAAATAAGGGAGGCACTGGAGGATGGGAGAAGTGAAGGGATGGGCTCAAGGTGGAGAGATGCTGGAATACTTCAGAGGATTAAAAGAAGAATATCAAAAGAGCAATGGGGGAAAGAGAGAAAGGGAGGTGGAAAGCTCCTTTTGGAAGCTGACAATTTTACCTATAAAAAAATTAGCAAAGTCCTGGCCAGCAAAGAGTCAAAGTGGGCACAGAGCAAGACAGTGAGTGACAAAAAAGCAGCCCAGGTGTTTGTTTAGAAACAGCAGAGCTGAAAGTAGAGAGATTGTTGCCAAAGTCACGATGCTTCCTCCAGAAGTGCTTCGTAGAGCACAGCCAGGAGCAGAGATAGCAAAGACCCAAAGAGAGCCAAAACTGTGGATCAGAGAGGCAGGCAGGGGAGGAGACAGGGAAGCAAAATGGTCAAGTGTGAACCTCAGGGTAGCATTGAGATCAGTATGTGTAATTTGATAATGCTCTGGGATATGACTGCTTTATTTATTTATTTCTAAAGAATTCCAGTTTGCCGTAATGATTCCAATGCAACATCCCCACTAGCATTTGAACAGTCTGATGCCACAGCTTCCCCTTGTGCCAGACTGCCAGTGATGTCCCACCACATGCACAATGTTTGCATCATCTGCCAGTAAATGAGAGGATTCTCAGAGAAATCCCATAGCTGGCAAAGGTGTGTATCATGTATCAAGATTATCTGCCAGATTGTGTTGCTGAAAGGAGAAGTTATGTCAATAAGCTTTGCTTTAAAAGAGACCAAAAAAGAAATTTCTTTTAATGCGATTATTTAAAGCCATAGAACGTATGCTCAAAAATGTACATTGGTGGTTTAAATTAAGCTGAATACATCTTCCCCTCTTGCTATGGGAATGACTTAGCACACTGAATGCTGAGTTAGCCTGCCGACCTTTGGCATCGAAACCACAATTTGAATCCCAGTATTGACAAGAATGTTTGGATTTCATGTAAAAGAGACTTAGTCACGGTACATTTCCAGATCTTGATTATGCCAAGCAGGAGGGCCATGTTGATGCCAAGAAAGAGTGGTTACCACTCCCCCTGAGGCAGGGAAAAATGGATAGCCCACTCCTGGGCCACACACATTTGCTGCATTTCAGGCTTAAAAACAGATACTAAAAAATACAGCACTTGTAATTTAAAGTCTTCTGCTTATCCTCACCACTGGACAGTTGTGCAAAAGAGATGTGGTCTCTTGCAGCTGCAAGTGATCTGAGGGAGTCACCTAAAAGATTTTCCTGTCAGGGCCACCTCTTACAAATCCATCCCCCTCCTAAGTCTCCACTGATTGCATTAAGTTGCAGACAATCAATTCCAACATAATTGTCAGCCTGCTTTAAAATAAAACCACAAGAATTTTGAGGCTGGGGAGAGGTGTTGTTCTTTTTTACATTTAAACAAAGAACTCTGGCAACAGCCGAGCTGTAGACAACATCTCTCCATGCACAAGAGGGTTTCTTTTGAATGGATTTAGTGCTAGTGAAAGATGCCAGGCTGAGAACCCTGAGGGAGTCTGAAGTCTCCTATTTATTTAACAACAGTATGGCCACCAACAATACAAGCTCTCTCACCCCCACCAAGGTTCCTCAACTCTGACCTGAGGGGCCTGGACTCGGTACTGTTCCCACTGAAGTCACTGGCTCTATAGGCGGACAGTAGTAGTATTCTCCATACTTATGCAATCTTTGCCTCTTTGCTGAAATTGCTACCAATGGTCCATATTAGAGCTACTTGTGTTGGAGATTCCATGTCATCAGGAACTGGACAGAGATTACTAGTATCTGAAATGAACAACACTGAATGGCATGCATAGCTTTCAATAGGGTGATTTAAAAATGAAACCAACAGCCAGGCAATGAACACCTGCACTTACAAATGCTGCAATCATCCAGTCTCCCCCACTGCAAAAACCAAAAGTCCATCTTTTGCTTTAATATTCCCAAAGAGAGATGCTTAAAAGTTCTAAAACTTCTTTGGCACCTGTTCCAAATCTACTTCCCAAGCATGACATCTATGAAAGTTACAGCCTTTCAAACTGTGCAGACATTTATAAAAATCCAAGCTTAGATAAAAATGTTACAGAAAAACAATATTGCTATTTTGATTAGAATCAAGGATTGCCATGGATCCTAGTGAAAATTCTTCTTACAGAGCTCCAACAGAATCCTATGAGCCAGAACCACAGGGAGATCTGATTCTGTTCTTAGTTACACCAAGGTAAATCAGGAATAACTCTTGACATCAGGAGGTTACGCTAGTGTGAGAGCAAAATATGGGCCTTGGAAATGAAGGATGAGTGCCCTGTGAGCAGTGGTTCTGGAGACATTCCTGTACAGTAGAGGGAGAATATACAATTTCTCGAGAGCACATGAATGGTAATTGCTTCACACTATTTATGCATGTAGTTTGAGCCCTCCAAGCACCATTCTGCATCCATGGCCTAGTGTACAAAGGGATGAAGACCTGGCCGTGGCCCTACACTGCCCCAGTACACTTTCTCGGAGACCTGGGATACTGCAGTCTACACAGGCTGACTTCCTGTTCCCCAACCCTGGAATGCTAGCAACCAAATTACAGCTGCCTGCTGCAAACATGTGCAAGGCTGGGGAAGAGGGTCCCTGCATCCTCCCCCCTCCTTGACACACCCATGTAGGACAGCCATAATATAGCCCATAAAAGTGTATTGTACCTGTGATGGAAACTCTAGAGCAAAATCTAAGATCTTTACTCTGTTTGTTCTCCATTTTCGCTCAAGAAAGCTCTCAGTGAGTTTGCCTAAGACCCTGGTCCTGCAAACACTTATGCACTTGCATAGCTTAGCTCATGCTAGCAGTCCCATTGAGCTCCATGGGATTACTCAGAGTAATGTTATGCACATGTTTAAGATTTTCCAGACTGAGGCCTTAAAAGTGTTATAAGGACCTAGGACATGGCCTCTTAAGAATTAAAACACATCAGCAAGGATGGCATTTCTGCTTGGAAGCCAACTGAAAGGGATGAAAACAAAATATTCAGGGCCAGGACACCTGGCACTGCCCAGGAAAGTGGTTGGTTAAAGGATTTACAGAATGCGAAACCTAAGTCTCACAGAATACCTCGCCCAATGTCAGACTAGAAACATGCACACAAAGCTCTGTTAGCATTTAACGGGATTGAGAAATGCGTCACTTTCCCAAAGATGCTGGAGGATATATCTGACTTCAACTTTTGCATATTTTCCCCATCATTGGTTGCGAGTGACCAGGGCAGCTCCAGGCACCAGCGCACCAAGCGCGTGCCTGGGGCAGCAAGCTGGGGGGGGGGGGGGGGCGGCAGTCAGGGAGCCTTCAGCGGCATGCCTGCGGGAGGTCCGCCAGTCCCACGGCTTCGGTGGCGATTCGGCAGCGGGTACGCCAAAGCTGCGGGACCGGCGGACTTCCCGCAGGCATGTTGCCGAATCTGCGTTACCAGCCGGACCTCCCGCAGGCGCATCGCCAAAAGCCACCTGACTGTTGTGCTTGGGGCAGCAAAATACATAGAGCCGCCCCATGAGTGACTAATGTGCTGGCTCAACAGTTTTTATTTTTAGATTCCTTTTCTCCAAACTTAATTAAAATATGGTGAGTGACACTTGAATATGCTGGGATGGCACCATGAATAAATTTCATCAGCGTGAAAACGGTATCTTTTCAGTATATTCAAGTACAATTTATTTGGAATATAGGGACATATACTAAAAGCACCTACGTCGCAGGGAGTATCATCTAGTAGTTGGTTTTGAATCCTGGTCCCTCACTCTGTCTGCATTCTATTCCTGTCTTACTATGTGCCACTCACTATGTGACCTTCAAGAAGTCAACTAAGTTCTTTGTGTCTCAGTTTACCCATTAGGAAAAGGAGTTTAAGAACAATTAGCTATGCCTTAGAGCAGTGGTTTTCAAACTTTTTTCCCCATTTTCAGGCCCCTAAAAATTTTCAAATGGACATGTGGACTCCTTTGGAAATCTTAGACATACTCTGTGGACCCCCCAGGGGACCGCAGACAACAGGTTGAAAACCACTGCCTTAGAGGGACAACTTCAGCTGGCTCTTGTGGGTGTGTGCAAAAGGCAGTGGGAAAGAAAGTAGGCACCCCTCCCTGGCACCTATGCACCTATACTTGGAGCAACCACAATTTGAATGTAAAGTGCTGGGAAATGCTGGCCATGATGACTGCAGCATTCCAAGCCCCCAAAATATGTAGGGGCATGGCTCCTTTCCTCCCCTCTGCAGAGCAAGTAGAAAATTCCACAGGCAAGTATCCACCCACTACTCCCCAGGAATCCCAGAGGTATTATGCAAGATCTCAGCATAATGACTCTACTGGCTCCTTGGCCAGTGGCATGCCTCCTACCTCATGTCCTGCAAGACTACAGCTCAGTCTGTGAGTGCTTTGTAGTTTAAATTAGCTAATGCGTGTAAAGTGCTTGGAGATCCTCAGGTAAAAGGCTCTATGTAACACTTAAGTACCACGGCAGCTTTGCCATCATATTAGAACCTAGGAAGGATTACCAGACTAACAACTTTTACATTGAAATAAAAACCTAAGAAATCCACTTGAAATTAAAATGAGAGAATAGCTCTATTTTTAACATGGCATAAAAAGAGCACAAAGATTTGTTTTTCCATGTGTGCTTTCATTCAGTTTCAATGAAAGCACATTATGAAACAGAGATGGTTAACCAATTGAAACCTGCATATTTATAGAATTAATCATTCATACTGATTCTGGTTTGCAGGAGGCCAAGTTCCTGAGGCAAAATATAAATTCTGCCTAGGATTTCTCATTATATTTGAATAGATTCAGTGCTTGCAGATGGGTTACATGTTCAGCATAAAGACTGAGGATTTCACAGTGCCACTTTCCTTGGCTGATTTATTAAGGTTAATACAAATCAGCAAAGCATGGAATAACTTAGCTACATGAAGGTTTGTAGGGCTGTATAATCAATCAACACAGCACTGCAACTGCAGGACCATGTCCTCAATACGAGTTGGGGAGGGGGGAGGGGGAGAGAGAGAATACAGCCCATTAAGTTGGCTAATGAAACCAGCTGACTTTCAGAAGTGAAAAGATCTCAATCTCCACTTCTTTGTAGCAAAAAGTCTCTGTTTAAGAACATTTCTAACATGAAAAAAGGAATTACACAAAAGTGGTTTCAATTAAGAAGTATTTCTGACATGTAACATGAAAGCACAAAGGGGAATAGCCCTTGTTTTCCAGGCACAGTAAAATATTTAATATAGATTATTTCATTTGAGCTCTTTATTATTATTCCTGAGAGCCTAACTCCATTTTTCTTTAGGCCTCAGTGAGGCAAAGGTCTTATTGATTTAAGTGAGAGTTTTGCCAGAGTGAGGACTAAGCATATTGCACCCTCCCATGGTAAAACTCATGAAATGGGAATATGGAGGAGAGAGAGACTGTAAGCATCCCTCTGTGGGGTTTCCCTAATGTAGAAAGAGGCACAGGTCATGCTCTCAAACCCTGCTGATCCACAGGATGCTTGTGCCACCTGTTGGACTCTCTATCTACCCCACTCCTCAGCATTTCGGCCCTGGTGGATGGAGGAGTCACCACATAAGAGGTTTGCAGAAAAGGTTCAGGACTGTATTACTTTTACCAGGTAACAGGTTTCAGGGCAGTAGCCGTGTTAGTCTGTATCAGCAAAAACAATGAGGAGTCCATGTGGCACCTTAGAGACTAACAAATTTATTTGGGCATAAGCTTTCGTGGGCTAGATCCCACTTCATCCGATACATGGAGTGGCAATTCTTCAACAACAAAAACTTCAAAACCAGACTCCAACGTGAAACTGCAGAACTGGAATTAATTTGCAAACTGGACACCATCAGATTAGGCCTGAATAAAGACTGGGAGTGGTTGGGTCAATACAAAACCTAAACCTAATTTCCCCAATACTAATTTCCCCCTACTGTTACTCACACCTTCTTGTCAACTATCTGAAATGGGCCACTCATTACTACTTCAAAAGTTATTTTTCCTCCCTTGGTATCCTGCTGTTAATTGAATTGTCTCTTTAGACTGACCTCACACTTAGTAAGGCAACTCCCATCCTTTCATGTATTTATACCTGCTCCTGTATTTTCCACTCCATGCATCTGATGAAGTGGGTTCTAGCCCACGAAAGCTTATACCCAAATAAATGTGTTAGTCTCTGAGGTGCCACATGGACTCCTAATTTTTACCAGGTAATTTACTTGGGGCTGATGGTGGGAAAGGATGACAACATGATCTATCCATGATGGGCCTGCCCAGTCTTTACCACTCCCTCCTGGTGTTTCCCAGACCTGCAGAACGGTTGCTTTAGGGGCCTGGTTATGGGTGAACTATGCAATGGTGGCAGCTGACCCTTCCTTCTAAGTGGGTGGGGTGCTAATCTGCATGTAGAGGGAGCCCTCTATGCACAGACCTCCTGGGCACAATTTGGCATCAGGAAATGCTCTGGGATTTTACCCATTATTTGGGGTCTGTGTCTTAAAATGCTCACAAGTATTAAGCTTATCATATATGAAGTTTTACATTCAATGTTTACATTCAACGAAACCCCATCATTATACATGGCTATTTTTAAAGTTATGCCTAAAATAATAGCATCACAGTGAGAGGCGGTAGAGCAATCTGGATGTTAACATACCAATGATCACACCAGTTTGGTTTTAAAATCCCCATCCCTTTAAACATTTTCCCCAAGGTATAAAAAGGTCACAGGAAATTCTCAGTTGCCCCATTTCCTTCTAAACTTGTCTAAGAATTGTAACCTGGGACATTTTCAAAGATAAATCCTTGGAAACTTGGCTTGTCTTAACTATAAAGCAGGCAAAGCTAAGTTTGAATTCAGTGGAATTTAACAGCTGATGAAATTTGTGCTTGGAAAAGTCTGGGCTTTGAGTATGATGGCAAAGCATCTGGATTTTTGAAAATAAATGACAATTTTGCCAGTCTTTACTAAGGAGTTTAATAGAAGGTTCTCAGGTTAAATGTTTAGGAATTCTAAATTCTCATGCTGACTGTTCTAAACTCATTTTGATGCAGAAGGTCGAATTCCACTTTTAGTTGTGGACCAATGCAAAAATTTATGATTGCATATGCTCCTCCATTAACAGCAGAATGCTAATGGGTGTCAGTGGGAGGTTTGCACAAAAATCAAGGGTTGAATCTGGCCTCTTTATATCAACTCAACTTTTAGGAACTGTTCTATATTAAGTACCTTATTGTCACATTCAGTGATGAAAATATGCCCCCCTCCCCTTTGGGCCACTGTTACTTCTACCCTTTATTTTTCTTCCTTCTCCACCATTCTCTCTCTGTTTCTCTCCCTCTTCCTAGCCTGTTTGTCTTATTTTCTTATTGCATTCCCTGAAACAATTCGCTACCCCAGTCTTCTTTCCCACCCCATTCCATCCATTAAAATTCTTAATAAAACATAATAGAAGTAAAATAATCATCAATGCAATGGTTAATACTGACTTTAAAGTGTCATGTTTGTTAGCATTCCAGTGAGATTAGGGGACTGAGGAACTCCTCTTTCTGAGCCATTGTTTCAAGGTTGTCTGCGGACACAGGAACACTGTTAGTTTACCCTCAGTTCTCATTTGGAAGGTTTTCTTCACAACCAGGTGGGTAGAAACTTACTTTACTTACTCTTAAATGAAAGCTGAGATTCTGTGCAACCTGAGCATGTCATGCAGGCCACATTGATACATCAAGTGGGACAGATACAGCCCACCAGCCGTACATTTGATACCCCTGTTATAAGCTGCATAAGCTCGTCTTTGCTTTTTTTCCTTCACCCCTTCCTTCTCCCATGAAACTGCACTTCCATTCCCAAACAAGAATGTCCTCACATTCCTGGCTCTCCCCAACCCCTCCTCTGAGAAACTGGGAGACCCCTCCTAGCTGGTCAGCAGCCCCACATTGCCAGCTTTATCTACAAACTCACTTCCTGCACAGATCCTCCTTTGGCTTCAGCAACATTTCCTTTGCCTGCTAAATGAGGGATGGGTGAACAATCACTTAGGAAACCAAAGCCAAACCCTTCAGATCATTCGTGCACACAGTGTCCCTGCCTTCTCTAGTCCATCTTCCACTTCATACTCTCTCAGCACTAGCAACTCACGTATCTGCTTTCTGTGATGCCATTGGTTTACTGCTTTGGCTGGCAGCACCCACATGACCACTCCAGTAGGGTTCATACACTCTATACTATAAAAGTTAATGTTGCTCTGTCCAGCATTCATTTAAGCATCATTTTTCTGCATGAATTTTGCTGGTTGGAGAGGAGTGCATGCAGTGGTGCTGGAACAATTTTTATAGTGGGGATGCTGAATGCAGAGCCCATGTATTTGGGTCATTACTACTTCAAGCCAGGGAGTGCAGCAGCATATCCAGTTCCAGCACCGATGAGTGCATGCCATGTAGTGTAGCCATCTGATTCCTCCCCCCACCAGTAGCTCTCACACCCCTTTCTAGCATACTTATTTTGAGCACAGGTGCATGTGACTATGTTGTGGCAAGGCGGTCTACAGCATTAGCTATCTTGTAACATCCCCATGTTGTTGTTTGTATTACTGGAATGCGTAGGACCCCTAGTCAGGGACCAGGACCCTGCATTGTGCTATACACTGTACAAACAGAACAAAAGGCAGTTTATGTTCCAAACATCTTACAATGTAAATACAAGACAAAAAGGATACAGACTGACTGACCAGGCAGTGGAAGGAAACAATGAGACAATATTGTTTAGCAAGACAGGCTGGTCTCTACACACCAGCAGCCTAACCATTGTCAAGTTTTGCTCCTTGCTCCTCACAATCAAGGGAAGCACCAGGTAATGTGCAAATAACTTTCATTTTTTGGACATTAAAGCCCAACATACGGACAGAGGACACGCCTGACATCTTAATGCATTTTCACTGCTACCCTCAAACAGGATTCTCAGAATGCAGCTTATTGTTTTCCCGAAAAAACAGAGTTAGAAACAAAAGTAACATTGGAGACTCTGCGTAACCACTGGCTCACCACCTTCTACAGCAAAAGCAAATAAATATATCCTAATCAGTTGGAGAATTTTGCGGACACTCAAAACATGCACAGTACAAGCCACTACAAATCAACTTCCACCACTAAAAGAAAACATTCCTCCAATCAGATTCCCTGGGGGGAAACTTTCCTTTCATACACTGGGTGTTTGGAATGGTAATGTTTCAATCTAGTATAGCATGCAATTACCTTAGGAAAAAATCTAGTGTAATTTAGCACAGTCTTTAACATTGCTGACCACAGTATCCATCTTGTCATTAGGGTACTTCAGTTTTGAAACAAAAAAAGAAAAAAACAAAAAACAAACAAACAAAAAAACACACTACTGGGTACATTTGGGGCCAAATTCTCTGCTACTATAAATTGACATAACTCTACCAACTTCAATGGAGTTTTACTTATTTTCATGAGCAGAGAATTTGGCTCTACATATTGTTTTATTTTAAGATTAACTCAGTTACACCCGCAGTCATGCTTTTGTAAATCCAGAGTTGCTCCATTGAAGTTGATGGAGTTGCTCTGGATTTACATCAGGTCAGAGGAGAGCAGAATTAGACTGTTTCAGATTAGCCTGGGACTCAGGGATCTGTGTGCATGCATCCATATCTGCGTTGGGAGCCTGTAACAATCTTGCCAGAATTTGACATCTCAAAATACCACAAGAAAAGCAGTTTTTTATAATACTTCCAACCCAGACAAATATGCCCTCAGAATCCCACAAGGAAGTTTAGTTTTTATAAGATTTACAGTTTGATTTCTAGAACAAAAAGATATGGATAAGATTCAAATGAGCAAATAAATTTATGAATGCTTATGTTAACCAAATTTCTATATCTTTGGGAATTTACTCATGACTAAAATGACCATAAGATAAGAGGTAGAGAAACAGGCATGTGACACACGTCACACAGGAATGTACAGATAATTTAGAATAGAACAGGGCAACATTTTTTGATCAAAGCTTGTTTCAGAGGAAAAAAATATATATGTTTGGTGACACAAACATTTTGCAAATTCATGTCAGATTTGCCAAATTGTTTGGGGGGGAGGAGGGAAAACAAATTTCAAAAAAAAAAAAAAAACCCAAACAAACATTTGCCATTTTCAAACTGTTTCAAATCAAAACAAATTTTCAAAAAAACATTTAAAATGTTATTTCTTTTTAATCCAACCAGAAACAAATTTGACTTTTTGAAACTCCTATCAAAAAATCCATTTTCACCCCGTTCTAGTTTAGAAGCATAGCTTCTTCTCTTCCAGTCACCAGCATATTTGAGTATCTCCAGAAATATAGTTCATTTCAATGTGTTTGTTTATTTTAATTTGTTGCTTTTACAGCTTAGGAGAAGAGAGAGGCTTTTGGGGCTGTAATGTTAACCCTGAGCTCTTGGAATGTATAAACCAACACTTCAGCAGAAGGATTTCTTTGAGGGGGAGAATGCTGGATTTGTTAGGTGCAGACAGATGTAGAGGGCACCTGCAGAGCGTTAAAACTCCAGTGCTGGTAACTGTAAAAGACAAAATATGCAAAACATGACACAAATGAATCTTGCAGCAGCACCTTGGAGCAGGTGACAGTCACAGCTTTCCTAGCAGTGGGCAGATCTGCTGTTGTACTTAAAGCCTGTTCAGACCAGGCTTTAAGTACAATTAGTGTAAATGGTGGTAAACACTGTTTATCCTTGTCTACTCCTACACTATATCCGTGCTTGATTCTGTTTCATTTGCTGTAGACCATGCTGAGTAAGGATTTAACTTGGTAGTGTAAACATGACCTATGATTTTCTAGCAGTAACATTACTCAGGTTGAAGTGGTTCAGAATAAGCCTCTTTTAAAGCCAGTGTGGACGTATACTAGCTGAAACAGCTCAATCCATCCTCCCACTATGATCCCGCAGTGCGCCAGTGGCCCTCTGAAGTCTCCCACAATGCAGTGCTTTTGGGAACGGAGATATATTGCCTAGAAGGCATTGGAATTGAAATTACTTCGGACAATAATAGGTTGGTTGTGGGGCAAGCCTGTAATGATTCTTAAATCCATTCAGCATGGCTAATGGAAACATTGCAGTTGAACTGGTTGTATTAAACTGGCTTAAGCACAAAATTCAATTCTCTAGGGCATACAAGACCTCAGAGTCAGAATGTTATAGTTTTTAAATTGATACAAGGCTTTGGGCAAGGCTAGATTAAGACATAAGCACTATAGGCTTGTGCCTGGGGATTGTCTACTGGAGTTTGAATCTCAGCTTTCATTTAAAATAAATATGTTTCTAACCCTCATGGTTTAGTTGCTTGGGGAAGGTGAGGGGGAGACACCACTTCAGAAGAGCATGGGGTTGTGTCTGCAGGGGTCCCTATACTCAGACTTTTTCTTTGTTGGGTGGGAACTGGGTATTCTTCCCCAGGACAGACTTCAACCCACCTGACGTCTGGGAGCCATGGTCCAAAAAACAGCTGATGGTGGTAGTTCCCTACCAACCAAGCAGAAATGTCCTCTGTGTTTGAGGCCACAGCTCTAACTGAAATGTAAGTGCATCTAAGTGCTAGCCTTTTTCCAAACACTCATGAAGGCGAGTTCCTGCTCCTAGGACTTAGCAACCAAAGGAAGAGATGGACTCAGTACTCAGTGAGTTTGCTTTTACAAAAGGAGGTGATAAAAAGTGCCAACATAATTTAAAAACTTTATAATAGTTCTTTGGCAAAATGTGGCATATAGAGAATATGTAGGATTGTGGTGTCAAGACTTTATTGCTACTTATTTGGTATGACCTGCATCTCTCACTTATAGCTTCAATACTTGGGAGTAATGCAGATGAGTGCTAATAAAACCTCTATACTGTAGTATCACATCATTCTCTATATATATGGTTTGCATGTACCTCCACAAAATATGAATGCTTAAAATACAGTTACCAGGCTGAGGTGGTTGTGCAGGAGGAAAATAGAAAACACTCTTGCATTATAGACTCTTCACAAAAGGAAACTGCAGCTTTAAGTGAAATTAAACAGAGCGCAGGGGCTATTTTGAGATCAATTAAGATATTAGAAAGGAGTACAAACTGAATCGTCCATACCTTGGCAATAGTGGTGTTATGGGGCATATAAATCCCACACTGCGATAGAAGGGGTTATGGAGCAGTTCTGGGCCCAAGTGGCCCCACACCTACAGAGCCTGCTACACGTGGTTGAGGAGTTTAAAAGAGCCAAACAGCTCACAGAGAGAGAAAGCAGATGGAGTATTTCCTTGTCCCTATCCTAAGAGCTCCTGAGTAAGTGCACAACAAAAGTCCTGGCTGCAGGAAAGGGGGATCCACAACCAGCAGCTACCCAGACCTCTGAAGAGGGACTAGCTTGTCCTTGAGGATTAAAGCACCCTTTGCTTTATCTTTTCTCGGATTGTTTGAGAGACTGACCATGCTCTGGATGAAAGTGGAAGTAGACAGGAATGAAAGACAGGAAGTAGTGGCCCAGGGAGGTAGCCTCAGAGCACCCCTGGGTGTTTTATGCTATGGCTGCCATTCACATGATCCTGAATTGGAGCCCAGGAGAGCCTGGGCTCTCCCACCATCCAGCTGCAAGGGTGGCATAGCCAGTACCCTTGAGATATAGGGCATAAAAACATGGCAATCCCAGAAGAAAGGGTGGCAAGGCCTTTGGGGTCAGGGAGTTTAGTCCAATATCCCCTAAAGGGGAGTTTCTGGCCCAAAGGGGTGGACTTCAATGATGACCTCTGAGATACTATCCACTGGAAGAAAAGAGCACTACCATGCTGGAGTGATAGCCGGCAGGGGACACTAGAGACAGGGGAAGAGCAGTGACCCAGGGACCTGGTAAGCCCAGCCCTGTAACAAGTCTCATCCAGTTTTTGTGAAACTGCATGACAGGAATCTTCTAGGTTTAAGCATCTTGGGGATGATACTGCCCTTTTCTAGATGTTTGTGTGGTAGCTGCCTTCTTGGCCAGATATAAACATGCATGAGTCTCTTCAGCTTGTAGCTAGAGAGCAAGACACTGCAGCTGGAGACTTTAACAGACTTTCAACCTCTGTGGATCAGGGCCAGATGGGGATATGTAATGCACTGACTAGTGGGTGAGATACTTCCTTTGGACAGAGGAAATGTCCCAAAGACCACAGTCACTTCAAATCCCAAAGGAACCCCCCTTATGAGGCAGTCACTATCTTGGCTAACAGTTAGGCTTGAACCCAGGATATTCAGAGCTGAAAGCATGAGTCTCTACAGTTTAATTTAAAGCACCATGCTCTGTAGTTGTGCCTGCAACACACTTGTTTCTTCTGTGGACTGGCACAGAGGGGGACATGTTACACCCACTGAGCAGTGAGTTTTATTTGTATAACACCCAGCACAATGGGGCTGTAACTTGGTTGACCTTTAGGTGCTGCTACCACAATATAAAAGTTAAATAATGACTGACACAGAAAGCCACGTGGATTTTAATCACCACAAAACTATTTAATTAACACAAGACAATAAGAAAGGGGAACAATACATTTTTTGCTTTTATATGTGTATTAAAAAAAAAATCAAATATTGAGATTTGTAAAGATTAAGAAATAGACAATTCCCCATGTTAGCAAACTGTAAAATATGTACTTATGCTTCAGTGCTTTGTGTCTGAAATACAATGTATGGTGCCCAACAAAGTTATAAATTGCTTTTCTAAATTTTATTTTCCCTAATACACTATTAAAAATAACTAATCACATCTCTTCATTTACACAATCCAGTACAATACTTTTTGTGAGGCATGCTGAATGAGAAAAAGCAACAGACGACACCTGTAGGCTATTAGATTGTCACCATTATGCCAGGAGATGTATGGATAAGGAGGGAAAGAGCTTGCGAGAGGGTAGTACATCACAACAAGACTCTTTGATAACTATATGTTCCAGTGACTGGACATGTATTCTAATACTTCACAACATCATCTTTCATGAACTACCCAGTGAAGGAGCTGAGGGAAAAATCCTCCCCATCACCCTGCACCAAGTAGCCTGAGTAGTAAGATTTGACACAGGGGGCCCTACGTAGCAGCAAAAGGTGAAATCCTCTGTCTTGTCCCACCCAGGTTGCAGGATAGCAACAGAGCTGTTTTATTTAAGTGCAGACAGTGTGTGTGTGTGTGTGGAACTGTATAAGAATCTCTGTATTAAAGAGGAAGGTACTAAATTGATTCCCCCCCCCATAAAATGTTGAAGCGCAGAGATTATGTTAGATATAAACTAACAGAAGAAACAAATCTTTAGTAGGGATTTGAAATACAGGATGGTTGGGGGCCTGGCTCACTGGGACTGGGAGATTGTTCCATTGTTAGGAGACAACATGAAGACCTCAGTAGGAGAATGAAATAAGGGAGTCAGTGAAGGGGTGATGAGGGACATAAACAAGAGCCATGATGTAGGCCACAGTGGCGTTGTAGTGGGCTTTAGAAGGCGAGAATGGGAAGATTGAACTGTGTATGGCCCTGTGCCTGCTATTGCAACTGCAGTGCTTTGTAGTGTCTGTAGAATTTGTGCTTCACATAAAACAACAACGACCGATGTCTGACAGGTGGATCCTTCAGCTTAAGAAGGAGGAAGCAAAGATGACTGATGATTGGGAGCCCAGCAAACCTATGTGAAGGGAATCCCTACATACTCTCTTAAGATCTGGCGCTCTGATTCTGTATAATATACGCTGTGTGTCTGCAGACTGAAGTCATCGTCCATGCATCCCTCTCCCTCATGGGTGAGAAGCTATGCGAGAGAGATTATCACACACACACACACACACACACTACTGTCTGGAGCACTAGCACTAGGCAGATCAGGTTCAAGTTCCAGCTCTGCCACACACTTTGTGTGACAGTCCATTGTGATGGGTTGGATCACAGAAACCCCCTTGGGAGCTGCCACCTGATGTACCAAGACTACCCCTGCTCCTGTTTTCTCTGCCAGCTCAGGACTCCAGCACCCTGTCTTGCTGAGCCAGACACTCCCGTCTGCTCCAACACAGACCCAGGGTCTGAATAACTTGCCCCAAAGCTGCAAGTTTACCTGAAAACAGCTCACAGAAGTGTGCTTGTCTTTAGCACTCAGATGCCCAACTCCCAATGGGGTCTAAACCCAAATAAATCCGTTTTTACCCTGTATAAAGCTTATACAGGGTAAATTCATAAATTGTTCGCCCTCTATAACACTGATAGAGAGATATGCACAGTTGTTTGCTCCCCCAGGTATTAACACATACTCTGAGTTAATTAATAAGGAAAAAGTGATTTTATTAAATGCAGAGAATAGGATTTAAGTGGTTCCAAGTAGTAACAGACAGAACAAAGTAAGTCACCAAGTAAAATAAAATAAAATGCGCAAATTTATGTCTAATCAAACTAAATACAGATAAGTTCCTCACCAGCTCCAGAATGCTCCCTTTTACAGGTTAATCTCCTTTTAGCCTGGGTCCAGCAATCACTCACACCCCCTGTAGTTACTGTCCTTTGTTCCAGTTTCCTGGGGAGGGGGGGGGGTGGAGAGGCTCCTTCTTTAGCCAGCTGAAGACAAAATGGAGGGGTCTCCCCTGGGTTTAAATAGACTCTCTCTTGTGGGTGGAGACCCCCCTCCTCCCTCCTATGCAAAGTCCAGCTCCAAGATGGAGTTTTGGAGTCACCTGGGCAAGTCACATGTCCCTGCATGACTCAGTCTTTACAGGCTGAAGCCATTGTCCACATGGTATCTTGTATGTCTCCAGGAAGACTTCTTATGTGGATTGGAGCATTCCAAGATGCATTGTTCCCCAAGTGTTTCCTGATCAGGTACTTAACCTGGCGAATTCCTTCCTAAAGAAACTGATCAAATGCCTCACAAAGCTTACTTAGAAACCAAGCCAGCATACAGCCCATATTCTTAACCTCAAGTAGAAAATGATGTGTGTACAGATAGGATGAATAGATATAGTAGACCATAACCTTTACGGAAATATATTACATGGCACAGGCAGCACAAAACATATTCCAGTTATGTCATACATACATTTATAAGCACCCCCTCCCCATAAAGCCTTATGGGGTACGCTGTCACATCCTCCCCCTGAACTTACTGCCAGAGACTTGGACACTGTCCATGGCGGAGGCAGTACCTGTAAAATTTCTGTTTGTCTTTGGTCACACTCCTTTTCAGTACCTTGAAACCATATGAGGTCATTCCTAGGGGTTCTAGCCCCTTTTGGGGTTCCTGGTCCACAGATGCTTGCAAACAGGTTGGCTTGTAGTATTGCTAACAGAATGCAGACAGCAATATGTGTTAAAGTGGAGGTGTCTTGGCATTTAGCCACCAATGCCATGAGGCGGTGTGCCTCAGTTTCCCCTTCTACACAGCAGCAGGGGCCTGTTATGCTTTTGCTGCTTTTTACAGGTATGGGCTGAAAAGTAACATGCTGGTGGGGCTGTCTTGTTACCATCCCTAGCATGTACACTTTGTGTGACAGTCCATAAATCACTTAATCCCTCTGTAAAATAAGACCACCACCACCACTTCTCTACCTCACAGGAGCGATGTAAAGATAAATACATTAAAGAGTGTGAGACTCTCAGATGCTATGGTAAGTGGGATGGGAGGAGGGCCATATATATGTACCAGAGATAGAAAGCAATATTTTTTGCTATTCATGTATATTAAAAGTTACAAATATAGGGCCATATCAGTCAAAATGTCCATCTTCATTGGGAGTTTTGCCTCAATGAAGATGAAGAACTTCAGGAGTTGACACAGTTTAAAGCAAAATAAGCTAGTTTCCTCTTTTACTGAGCTGACAAAACTTGAGTTTCAAGGTTCTCCGTTTTCTGTGCAGCAGACATTGAAACAACACATGAAGTGGTAGAATGTTGTGATTGCAGCTGCATATGCTGCCATAGATGCTGGCCATATGTCAAAGGAAAAACTCAGAAGCCTGAACTTAGGTCTTTGCAGAGAGCAAGATTTTCAGTTCTCTTTTAACAAATTAACCAACCTTTTGATGGTTCCATCTAGAACTAGGGGAGGTTTATGGCTTGGCAAAAGAATGCAACTTGGAGGGAGGGGCTTAGGCCAAAAGGTGGCAACTAGTTAGCACCTGAAGGAATGATTGCAGAATATGTCCTGTTGCCCACATGTTAAGCAAAATATAAATGGATTCAGTAGAAAGAAAAAAACAGGATCTGGGCTTTTTCATTTGCTGGTGCTGAAGAGAAATGGATATAAATCCAAGGCATAGCTGGACCTTCCAGAACTTCTAAATGTTTGGGGATCACATACCCCGCTGCCTAAACTGTCTTAATACCACTTTGGTTAGTTTGTGATTTCTCATGACTCCTTGTTTCTGTACAAACACGTGGCAAATGAACCAAGGTAGAAATATCAATCATAAGTCTAGCTTATCTTACAATAAGAAAATGGCTTTGATTATATTAAAGATACAAGACAAAGTCTTGAGCATTTACAAAAAAGGAAATCCTATATGCTGAATTTGATTCAGTATTTCATTTCAGCCTCTGATTTGCTTTATATAAATATGAACTTGTTACCTTATCATCAAAGAAAGGTTTTATTGTTGTAAGATCTGGAAGTAATTCTTATCTCTAGTGCACTCAGTCTCTACATCAGTGCCAGTGCAGCAACACATTGATCCTTCTAGCACTGAAGATTTCTCTTTATTAGATTTGTTGCAGTTGTGAAAACAGGAAGACAAACAACCAATAGAGAGAGAAAAATGATTTTTTTTAAAGCACATATTACTTGTGTAAACTAGAATAAGTATATCGTATAATTCTGTACAATTTAAACTAAGCTACAAAGGAATTTAAAATCCAGATGTGGCCACAGAAACCACTGTTTCACAGAGAAAAAACACCCTGCAGGGCAAAAGTGAGCCTGTGATCCACTTTGAAGTCTTATTTCTCAAGTAGGTACTTGATTCCAGATTTGAACCAGAAAAAGGACACTACTGTTAATGGTGATGCTACAGTGTTCCTTGGAATTATAACTGGCATATGGTATTGTGGTTACTTATGGAATAATCTCTATTGCTTTGTAGTGTATAAATTAAATCAATCAGATCTGTGAGTGATTAATAGCTGAAGTGAAGCGGGGACATTGAATCAATTTCAAAGGCTATTTGTTAGGACTAGGCAATAGGGATTATTTCTATTATTACCGCAAGCTACATTGGATGAAATTCACCCCCGTGCAAAGGGCAGTACAAGATCTATGCACCACTTGAGTCCTATTTAAACCCTTGATAAGTGGGACTTGAGAGATGCATAGGCCTTCTGGGAGGCAGGGTACATTTCATCCAATATGGAGGAAAAAATAATAATCAGGTTTCATGGTGTTCTGTAGGGACACAATGGCTGAAGGGGTGGAGTAGAGTTATTGGACCCTCTTGTCTCCAAGTTACTTTGAATTTGGCCCAGGTTTGTAGTAACTAAAGTTGGCTATTATTTGATGGCATTTCAATGGATGATGTGAAATGAGTGGGTGGTCTCAGGGCCATTCCTTGTGGAGGTGTCCACATCATAGGGGGAAAAAATGTAATTCAGACTAATTGGCATTTTTGTTGCTAAGAAAGACTAAAAGAAACCAATACAGAACAAGAACATAGACTGATCTTCCCCCTCATTCCTAGAGCTACTTTCTCGGGGGGGGGTCTGAGGCAAACCCCAATGAAACCATTGGAAAAAAATACTTCAAGTTCAGTAGGCTTTAAATCAGCCCCTGGTAAAGAGTGAGGTACATCAGGACAGCATGTGGATAATTCCAATGTAGAAGGGCTGCATTGCTGCAGCTCTAAACTATACCTATTCTGAAAATAAGGCTCATCTCCAGACATACCATCTTTCCTCTTCCTTGGGTTTTCTAACATCTAGCGTGAAGGGAATAATAAAGTGACACAGAATAGGGCCCTACCTGTTTCCTATCAACCAGGAACATTATAAATACTATATTAAATTACCAGAGATTTATTAAAATACTACACAAACGAGAACATTAGCTTCTAAACAGCTGTAAATATTACTAATTCACTTTTAAGTACATTATCCTCCTTATACATTTTTTTTTCAGAAATACTTAACAGTAGAAAAAGTGAATAGTGGAATAAACATTTTAAAATATTGCTATGCTAAAAGTTGCTCATAGCTGCCTTCAAATTTGTCTTAGATAAAAGAGAATCACAGAATTTGTTAAAGCCTATAGCAGTGGTTCTCAACCAGGTGTACGCATACCCTTGGGGGTACACAGAGGTCTTCCAGGGAGTACATCAACACATTTGCCTAGTTTTATAACAGGCTACATAAAGGCACTAGAAAAGTCAGTACAAAATAAAATTTCATACAGACAATGACTTTTTATACTGCTCTGTATACTATACACTGAAATGTAAGTACAATATTTTTATTCCAATTGATTTGTATAATTCTATGGTAAAAGTGAGAACATAAGCAATTTTTCAGTAGTGTGCTGTGACACTTTTGTATTTTTAGGTCTGATTTTGTAAGCAAGTAGTTTAAGGGAGGTGAAACTTTGAGGGGGTATGCAAGATAAAGCTGACTCCTGAAAGGGGTACAGTAGTCTGGAAAGGTTGAGAGCCACTGGCCTATGGGTGTGCCAAGCACTTTTCCTTTCAGGCTCAAGAGAAGGACCAAACAAGCACCTTTATTGTAAAATAATCTGGGGGCTACCACTGGAGGCACTAGACCACAATGTGGAGTGAGTGGTGTCCCTCATAGCAAATGCATGGGTTACGATCTCAAAAACTGGGGAAGGATTTGTGAATGTGATCCTGAGAAGCAGCACATAGAGTTTCTTGGGCACAGAACTCACTGGAATGGCAGACATGGGCATTTGTGAGCAAGGAAACTGCCTGCTGGGGGGGGGGGGGGGGGGGGGGGTTGTTCAGGGGAACAGGAGTTTGTGTATTTTTTAAAAACAAAATCAGCAAGATTACACCATAAATATACTGATTCAGAATTGATTTCTCATCCTAACAAAACAACCTTGCAAGGCCCTGAACTTCAGTTAACTGCTTGGGCCAAAGGGACAACAATGTCTAACATATAGTAAAAAGGCACTTCACGGGAAAAAACAAGCAGAATATGGAGGCTTGTAGTTAACTTCCCTTAAAAAGGTACTTTTCTTACATTGAAAAAGCTCAAATGAGTTAGCCTCTTAACGTCTACTCTACTTCGTCCCAGTTCAACACTTTTCAATATGTGAAGCACTGAAACATGGTATCTAGGAAGGCTGTGGAATCCCCGTCATGGGAGGTTTTTAAGAGCAGGTTAGACAAATACCTGGTCAGAGATGATCTAGGTATACATTATATATTTTATTAGACAGATATAGATACACACACACACACACACACACACACACACACACACACACTTTGAGACAGGACCAAGTAATCTTAATACTTCAGTTTTAGCTACAGTATAATGTGCATGCTGCCATGAGGCCTAGTAATGTTAAAAACTGAGTTCAGAACAGCAATGGGAAAACCTCAGAAGTTCCTAAGATTCAATTCAGATAAGCAGATACAACTCTGGTAATCTCCCATGAACAAAGTTTATGTGAAATTTTTTGAACATCTTTGCTCTAGAAACAAATTCTGATCAGTCCAGTTATTTCTGTAAAATGCTTATTTAAAAATAAACAATCTTCTGGTTTGGTTTCAGTTGTGTTGTGTGGTTGTTTATATTGGTTCTTATTTACCCAAATTTGTTCCTACATCCCTAGTTCTGCATCAGACTTTAAAGGACATTTCATATTTGTGGCCTAAATTGCAACTGTGCATTCATGCCCATTGAACATGCAAATTGGTAATTATATATGCAAAGAGGCTCTTAGGGGGACAATTACTAATTTTTTTTTAATATACAGTGTAAGTATATTCATCTTTTTAAGGCTCAGCTCACGTACCCACAATAGAAATTTACCCATATTTTAAAAATACTTAGAGAGACGCTGATTGTATGTTAATAAAAATCACTGCCAGTTATTACAAACATCATATTGAAGTTAATCTGACAAATCTTCAGTGTGCATTAATTTTGTTGTTAAAACATTGTAAAAATGGTTTAAAATTTATTTTGGGGGTGAGGGGGAAGAGAAGAACAGAATACCGCATCTGATCTTTCAGTCATTATTTCGTGAATCCATGTACTGCAAACATATACGATTGATATACCATTTTCGCAAGCACCAGGAAAGCTGTGACGAGAACCCTTAGTCCTTTAGTCCCAAATCACAAGTCTGTACAATTGAGCTATAGAGAATCTTGAGCAAGATGCTGCTGCTCATCAATGGTTGTTTTGCCTGAGCAAGGACTGCAGGATCAGTCCCAACATCTGTTTCTAATAAGTCTATTTAAAACATTAATGACAGGTTTCAGAGTAGCAGCCGTGTTAGTCTGTATCCGCAAAAAGAAGAACAGGAGTACTTGTGGCACCTTAGAGACTAATAAATTTGTTAGTCTCTAAGGTGCCACAAGTACTCCTGTTCTTTTTAAAACATTAAGTTCATTTAGTGAAAGCACAATAGTATAAAAGGCTAAATATATCTAGGTTGTTGTTTTTTGCCTATGAAATGCACAACTTCTGGTTGTTAGGCTCAGATATTAATAATGGACACATTTTTTAAAACTCCAATACCTTTTTATTTTGTCATGGTTTTTCAAGCAAATCTTTTACAATAAAACAGTGCCCTCTGGTGTTCTTTGTATGTAATTTTCTCTTTGACAAAAGTCAGATTTTCATGCAATAAATAAGTCCATCATCTCAACTCTAATTAACTCATTACAGTGTTTAAAAGGAACATTGCTTTGTACTTTCTATAGCTTTAGTCAATTTTCAGAATATATCACTCCTTTCTATAAGTTTGACATTCAACAGTCTTTCCATAAAAACGAGGAGTATGGTGGCACCTTAAAGACTAACAGATTTATTTGGGCATAAGCTTTCGTGGGTAAAAAACCCACTTCTTCAGATGCATCTAACAGATACAGATTAACACGGCTGCCCCTCCGAGTCTTTTCATACTAATTTTGCTTTCTTCCAGGAGGCATGCATTAGAAACAAAGGGCAAGAGCAATAGAGTGGAAATTAACATGACCAGTTTACTTCTTTAGGACCAAACAGCCATACTGCCCATTGCAGCCTCTGCAACAAGAGTCCCTGTAGTTAGGACAGTATTCCTGATGGCAGGCAGGGTGGATGCTCTGTGACATGCACTCTACTGCTCCTCTGAACTGGAGGAGTATGTATCCCTTACTAAAGCTCTTGCTTTGATTACAGCATACTCACTAACTGGCTGTGGGGCTACACTTGACCCCTAACCACAGGCTATCCTCTCTTGGGGATATGGTTCAGAGGGCATCACCTTTGCCAGCTGCACCTCTAAGTGCTAATGAAAAGTCCTGCCTTGTAGTGGACAATGGGAAGGGATGGGGAGAATAACTACACCCTTTTTCCATCACCCCCCCCCCCCCCCCCCCCCCCCCCCCCACACACACACACATACACTTTTCCGACACAAGCAAAGTGCAAGATTTGGACTTTAGTGGGGCACTGTACCTCTTAATACATCAGCCCAGCAGTTGGACTAGTTCTTGTTGCTTAGCTATTACAAGAGCAAGGAATAGTTTATGTACATCCGACAAGTATTGGATATTGCTTGCCTTTAATCCCCCTCTCTTCCCCCAACAATAAAAGTGAAGGATTTTAAAAATTCAATATGTAGAAAACTTCAGAGCTGAAGATTTTAAAAAAGTCGATAAAAGCAAATGTTGAGTGCTGCACTAGCTATTCAGTTGAACTTTCTCAATGCTGTAGAACCCCCTTTACAGGTTTGTGTGGGTGGAAGTCCAGAGCCAGGAGAAAATGAAGCAGTCCTGGCCCCATGGGAGCCATATTCCCTTGTAGCATGAGTTGGAACAGTGGCCGTGGAACTGCTGTGCATGTATGTAGTTTTAGTGTAAACAGCTTTACCAGAGACAATATGGCCTTACGTTAATTAATGTTGTACTTTTTATATCCATGTGCACTGGATTGTGATGTCTGGGTCACTTGGATCTGTCTCCATTGACTTCAGTAGACTTGGATCATTGCACAGAGCGTTGAGAGTAAAGCCCTCTCCACCACTTGTGGGGGGAGAGGGGGGAAAGGAAATAAGAGTGATTCATAGTGGCTTTACAGGGGGCTTGTTGAACCCTATGGGCACTGTGGAGGAGGCCCAACTCAACAGGCCAGAATGGAAGAGAGGGTGGTGGCAGGGAAGGGACTATGTAAGTACAGGGGCTGGAAAACTGACCCAGGGAGGAGCAGGTGCCTACATGACCACATCCCTGAAAATCAGGAATTCTAATTTTCAGGACATGAACCAGCATTCCTGGGAGCTTTACACAAAAATTGTGTTTTGGTGTTTTTGTAATGCCTGCAAACGGAGCTCCTTAGGGAGCCAGGACAGTTGACAGTGAAACTGGCAGTGGGCTCTGCTGTATGTGACCCTCAGCAACCTGTCCTCTCCTTTCCAAGTAGGGTGGGAATGTGCTCAGAAAACAATCTCAGTCTGCTTTCCAAAAATAATTCTCTTCCTGTGTTTTGTGAACTTGCTTCGTAGCTGCTCCTGGCCTATCTGTACTGCGGTGAGAGGCAGAAATCATTTTAGTAAAGGAGACAGAAGCTGAAAGGCCTCAAAAATGGGAGATTCCAGATATTTTTTTTCCTCCCTTCAACCTGCCCAAGCAGTCTCACGTTCATCTTTGACTCCTGTAATTTTCAGCACACTCCTCCTCTCCTCCAGCCCTTGAAATGGAGCAAATTCAAAACTGTGAAATGGAGATAATAGTGTGAGCCCAAGGGATAGTGTGAGGCTAAATATATAAAGATGTAAGGAACAGATAGTTTTACAGTAATGAGAGCCCTATACACATGCCACAGATGGTGGTGACAGGAGGTCTGCTTCACAACCCCTTGGGGACTGGATTCCCCCCCTGAGTCCCTTTGTGGCACAGCTGCATGGGGCCTGGTTACTCAACAGCACTCAGGCTAAAAATCCATATGGCAGATGATTAAAAACAGGAAGATCTTTAGCACCAGAGAACCTGAGATAGGCTGCTGCTACTGCTGCACTATTCGGTCAGTCAGCTGGGCCATAGCTGAAGAACTGGTTATTTCTTAAAAGGTGTATTTTGCTCTCTGCATGTGTGGTCAGTTATTTGAGCTACAGGCAAACCAACTGAAACCCCAGTATCACAATAGGTATTTCAACACCCAGGCCTTGGCAGTAGGTATGGGTTGCCTTGATGGTGGGATGTAGAGGAAGGTAGGGTACAGTTGTAGGTTGACATGGTCCTCACATACAAATGACCTGTTCATACTTGGTTCTGGTTCCCCACTTTTAATAAATTGTTATAGTTTAGTAGCTCACTCGTCTATGAATATGTTGTCCAATAGTGCTTAATGGGAGAGGCATCCAACACAACCTAGAAAACAAACAAATGTCACCATTTTAACTATTTACCTAGACCTGGATAGTAAAGGAGCAGTATTGTCGGTGTGTACAGACTTCAGCAGCCATTTTGTTTTCAGAATAGCTTCTGGACACACGTACATGCACCATGCTCTGTCCTGACTGCCTCGCTTTTGTTCTTTTCCTTCAGCTGGAAAGAGTCATTTTAGATAGTTTCTTTTGTGCAGATAAATAGGCAACCCTTTCTTGATTTTTACTGAGATACCCAGTTACTGTACGTTCTTATATTTGTGCAGGAGCCTGCCAGCTGAACAGCACATTTGTTCCAATGTAGCCAACGGCATCTGTGTTTTCAAGATGGTGGAATTAACCTATGCTCTTCTTTCAGGAGACAGCTTGCCATTTTTCAGTAACAAAGAGCACACTGATCCCGCTGAGAAAGTTCTCTACCAGCAATTCTACCAAGCTGTTTTTAATAGATGATTAATAGTATTATATTTATGGCATTTTATTATGTCCCATTACACTACGACATTTACTCAGCTACCATAGCCAGAAATGAAGTAACAAAGATGCTGTTGATTGGAATGTCCAGATTGATCATTTGCAGAGGAAAATATCATTTACTGTAAATAGCAAAACACATTTATGGTTACTGTTATTTATGGATTTACTCTGTAATTGACCCAAAATGCAACTCTTGTATTTCCAGCAAGAGTCAGCCAGGACACAGGCACGGTCACACTGTTCAGGTGTTTATTGGCACCTCATAAATTAGTGGTTAAGACATGGTTGCCCCCACTGCTAGTGAATCATGCACACTGACATTTTTTGTGGCAGCAGCTCCGTCGCTCCATCCTTCGCACCACATTGGTAAGTCTGGCTATTCACTTTCAAGATTTACCTTTAGGGCCATTCCTAAAGAGTAAATGGAGCCAATTCTACTTTTCTCCCCATTAGATCTACCACATGGTATTACAGTAGATCCATAAATAACCTGAATAAATTCAGATTCAAGAGTTGTTTTCCACAAGCAAATGAAATGTTGACAGAATGACTCAGATAACCTTTTCTTTCTCACTTATGAGTATCTATTTTAAAAAATAAATAAATAAATAAAAACACACCATGTTTGGTATAAGGCTACAGAAACCCTAAAAATATTTCTGGGGGTGGGATCTGTTGTGTCCCAGGTTACTAGGAGTCATTAATAGTCTAGGGAACATATTTCTGAAAGCCTGATATGCTTGTGCAAATTCAGGAGCAGCATGCACGTCCCACTGGTCACGCACAACCCTGAGTTGTATGCATGTGTGGTGTGCTGTCTCAGCACACCGGACTCAGTATAAAACCTACAAGCAGGGATGTAACATACACATTGGTCCACCTATGACCAATTCAGAGGACTCCACTATAGATTCAAAGTTGCCAACCCCATACCCTCTCCCCCTTTTGCCTCCCACCCAAAACATACATGAAGAATGGGATATATACCTCAGGCATCCCACCCAAATCCCTACATCTCAGTTCCTCTGATCACTCTCACCCTATTTCCCAGTGGCTTGGCCTTTGTCTCTACCACTGTCTTCCCACTTGTGTGGTTGGCATAAGCGGTCACCATTTCTACTCACTACTGCCCTGTGTGCTGGCTATTAGCTGTCTTTCAATACATGCTCCTCTCCTGCTACATCTACTGTAGGAGTTCAAGGAGCAGAAGGCAACCAGCTGAACAGGAAAGCAGCTTCATAAGGAGCCACCAGCTCCTTTCCCTGCTTTCTGACAGCAGCAGGAGCTTCCTTCAGTAACCACAAGTATTTAGTAGGTTCAGTCACTCTAGATGGTTCTCTGCTGTCCTCATCTTGCTGTTTTGTCCTTGTTCACTTCCTTAACAAGGCACTCGCAGAAAGATTTATTAAAGCCTGATTTTTATCTGTGACAGCACAGACTCCTGTGGGTTCCCAGGGACCACTGAAGCAGCATTTATACCATGTCTGATTCTTTTGCCAGCATGCATACAGGTAGGGACACACCCAGCTGCAGTTACATGCAGACACTAATCAGCTCTGCATGGGGAGGCTCCAGCTAAGGAACTTCCCAGCTACTCAAGCAGGTACCCCCCTTCTGGAGTGTAAACCCAAAGTTATGCCATCTTGTGCTGCACAGGGAACTGTACAGCATGAAATTTGCCTCCTCCCTCAATGTGGAGAAACAGCTTTCTGCCCTGAGTTATGACTCCCACACACTGGTTTTAGACAAAGCAAAAATAAGATTAACTATAGAAGACAGATTTTAAGTGATAAGGGATAGCAACAGATCAAAGCATATTATCTGGAAAAAACAAACAAACATGCAATTTAAGCTTAGTATACTAAAGAGATTGGACATGAATAGCAGATCCTCACCATAAGTGATAGTACAAGCAGGATGCACATTCTTAAGGGGCCAGCTGCACTTGCTTGCAGCTTAAAATTCCCAGGTGTTCCATTCACTGGCTAAAAATCCCTTTGGCCTGGGTCCAGTATTTCCCCCAGTTCAGTCTCTGTTCCTTAGGTGTTTCCACCCCTCTTTGGGTGGGGAGTCAGTGAAGAACCACAATGTCACTCCCCTTCCTTAAATAGCCTTTGCATATGGCAGGAACCCTTTGTTTCAAGGCTTGGTTCCTACACCAGTCAGTGGAAAAACACTAATATCCCAAGATGGGGTCCAGCACCAAGTGACCTGGTCACACATCCCTGTAGTTCACACCAGCCATGAGTCACAGGCTGTTTGTGGCATCCTCAGGAAGTCCCCCAGGTGGGAAATAAGCTTCTTCCAAGGCCAACTGTTTCCCCTAATGGTTCATTAACTTGAATGGGCCCTTTCCAGACAGCCATCTAGACTGAGAGCCTTTTGCCTAGTAAACATTCCCCAGATATAAACACATTTGTAATACAGATTTAGTCAATATTGACTAACTTCAGATACAAAAATGATACATGCATACAAATAGGATAATCATTCAGTACATCATAACCTTTCCAATGACACCTCACATGACTTATCTTGCATAATACATTATGATGTCAATGATATAATATCTGTGAAGAATATTGGGTGCAGTGTCACATATGCTTCTAAAGCTAAAAATCTAACTTTGCAAACTAGAGAGTCTTTTGCTCATGGTAATTTTCCTCACCACAGTTGATCTTCCAGCATGGCTGGCCAGTTCTTAGCCAGAATCCAACCCGGAGTTCAGTGCTTCATTTGTGTCTCTTCAGGATGCCAGAACGGTTCTCCGGGCTTATATCTTCCAAAGTTCAATGACCTTGCTTCTGGAGGTTGGAAGATTTCCTGAAGCTGCAGCTTCTGTCCCCCAGTGAGAGTGTTAAATGGCCATTCGCCACACTGGTTTACATGCAAGATATACAAAGCCATCAGGCAAATGTCAGTCTTTCCTTGCTCAGTTTACTTTGGACACACATTCAAGCAGGTAGAACCCCATTCCTTTGTCTAAGACTGGATGACTTAGGCACTCCTGCCAAACATGATTTAAGAATATATTTCCAGCACATGTATAATTTTTCATATATCTGTACATACCCCAGACAGTATTAATGGCCAACCTGTTACCTTACTTGACACTTTTTAGATACATATACAAACTGGTGTCAGATATGACAATGACTTGGGGTACACTGAGCTGGTGTGGCCAGCTGAGACTTACTGCTAGACACAGGGAGCCCCTTGCCCTCTGGCACTAGGGTGTTCTTACGGTCACAAGAGCTATTTTGTTTTCCCCCCCCCAAAATAATTGCCAGGAACGTTAGGATTGTTTAATAGCCATGTGGCCCTGTGGCCTTGCATTGTTTTTCACAATGTGTAGAAGCAGGACATATATTGCTGGTTGAATCAAGACTTGAATGTGTCCTGCAATGTTTGATTTTTTTTTATTTAAATGGGGCTGGTGGCATTTTTTTGCTTTTTCATTACGTATTTAAAAAAAAAAAGTTTTCCTGTTTGTTTTTCCACCTAGACTTCCCTGATTTTACTAAAAAACCTGTTAGAATCTGAGATGTCTATCATTTGTTCTCACACTTGTATTAATAGGATAGGGTTTTCTGTACCTTTCTCCAAAATGTTAAGTTAATCATTGGAATAGGTGCTAGTATGTTTTAATCATGCATTTTACATAGTCTGACTAAAACTTTTTTCCCCCCAGTTTCCAAGATTTCATTCTCTTGAAATGTCTAATCAATTCAATAGTTCTCCAAATCAGAGTTTTCCAAGTTAGACAGGAAATGAATTTCTAATATCAAAACAAGCAGGAAAAAAATCCCCTCTCCCTCACACTTTATTTAAAAAGCAAAACAAAAAAACAAAACAAACAAACAAAAAAACCATGCACCCCTCCCCTCCCCCCACAGCTTTCAGGCTTCTTATAGATCATGAAGCAGCAAAATTATGCATAGATTCATTTCTTTTCCTAATGCAGGTCAAGTTTAAAGAATTGTATACAAATACATATAGTCGATTTCACATTTGATATATCAAGGACATCTTTATTATTTAAAGTATTTTTCTGATGATTTTTTATATCCTAAATCCCCTCACTGTGCAGGAGGATTTCAGCAATCCTTGAAGGAGCTGGAACATGACAGCACAAGAGGCCGAGACTGAATTACAATTCAAAATCCCCATCTTCTTTAATTGGGGGACCAAGGGCCTGATCCAAAGACCATTGACTCTGTGAGAGCCTTTCCATTGACATATAAACATTGCATCAGGCCCCAGGTTTTAAAGTAAAAATTTATAAGAGCTCCTAAGAACCAGATTTTTAAAGGTATTTAGGTGCCTAACTGGAATTAAATGGGAGTTAAGTGTTTAAATACCTTTATAATTCTGGTGCAGTCTCATTTTCAAAAGTGTCTCCAAAATGCCTAAGTCACTTAGGAACTTTTGAAAAGTTTATCCTTAGTCTCTTGTAATGTCTTACTCAGTTCTCCAAAGACCTCTAGGACAGAGGAAATCCGGCCTTAGTAGACCTATGTTTCCAATATTGAAAAGTGAAAGAAGGTGGAGAATTCTATTTGGTTGATTTTGACGGTGGGGGCTACATTTATAAGGCCACTATCATACAGGAATATGAAAGGATATAAAACATTATTTTGCTTTGAAGATAACAGCTTAGAGGCTATGCACAATGCTTCATTTTTAGTTAGCCACTCAAAGTAAACTTATTTTCCCCAGAAGTCCCAAAGTGAGGCTAAACTCCCCTAGAAAGACTGAGTGGACCCAATTCTCCTGTGCCTTGCAATTGTATGTAGCCATGTACCTCTGTGAAAAGCTCTGGAAAGTGAGTGACAAACACTACCCAATAAGAATTGATACAAAATGCTACCACTTTGCACAGGGGTAAATAGCTACACAGTGCAGGCCAGTGGAGAATCAGACCTTAAACATTTAGGTGAAAAGAGATAGCGGTCTGATCTCTAAAATGGAATTACTCCAGATTTACTCTAATGTAGACAGGTTTCAGGAGAGCAGAATCTGGCCTACTGTCTCTTGGTGGCCCTACAGTACATGTATTTAAATGTTTAACTCGGTTGTAAATGCACATCTGGCTAAGTAACAGACTCTAGTTTGGAGAGACCCATGAGGCTCACAATTAAGCTCACCTTTTTCAGTTTTGGCAGCTGTACAAGCTTAGAAGGCCCTAATTAAAGTAAATATTAGGGAAGAAAAAATTTCAGGAGCACTAAATTCTCTTTTATAAGAGCTCCTTAATTTTGTGGTGGATTTTCTTTCTAAAGGATTTCTATTCCTCCATTCTGCTGAAATAAAGTAACCTGGCATGTGGTATATTTTATAGTGGATTGTCATCTCCATGGCATACGGCTGTTCAGCATTCTGCTGTTGTACTTCCAAACTGTTAACGGGGATAGATTTGAGGTGGAGAAATGCCTCGGAGAGAACAGGAAATATATCCATTGGTACACACTTATTTGTCTGAACCAACTCAGCCACTCAATGGAAAAGATCAGAGTTCTGTAGCCCAGCTCTTGCTAGAGATACCTGTATGTGGATCTTCACTGTCCTGCACAGAAGGGGGGGGGGGAAAATCAGCTGCCTCCACTGCCCCATGCTTGGGTGGGGCCTTATAGCAGGGGCTTTGCCATGGGTGGGCCTGAGTGGCTGTAGCCCATCCATTTAGCATCCAAGCCCACCCAAATCTGAGCAGAGGTGTAGTGCTGCCACAGCGACCCAGAGCTTCACTTGGGCAGCTGAAATCCAGGGCGGAGATATACACTCTCCTGCAGCTCTGCCTTGACATTTTCTTAGTCGCCTCATGCTTGTGCCCAGCTCAGAAGGTCAAGCCCTGTGTCTGGGGGCACCAGAGCTAGGGAGAGGGCATGGCATCGGGGGGAGAAGCTGAGCTAGCATGGTCTATCATTGCCCGTCCACCCGAAAGTTGGGGCCCACCCAAGGTTCCACTCCTAGCTACACCACTGCCTCAGATGGCTCTTGTGGGTTGAAATTTATGAGTGTGAGGAGTTTGAAGGGGGCTCACTGGCCCAGTGGAGATTCTTGAGAAATTCCTTCCTTTTCTGCAACCTCTTGCAACATTTGGGAATTACCTTTAAATTGAGATCCCTATGGTAACGGAGGCCAGGGAAGGCCATGATAGCGTGCCCATCTTGGAGAGACACTGGTAGGGAAGAGTGCCAGGGGTCCTGGAGCTAGCATAGAGATACAGAAGCTCTCTGTGGGATGGAACCATGGCCCATTTCTCAGGGCAGAGCAAACCTTATCCCTCTCTCCAATAGTCACAGAATGGTTCAAAGAGAACTCATGAATTTTTGTCGCTGTAGTCCCGTGTGATTGGTTGCTCCAAAGAAGGGGTTGACCTGGGCCAATGATATAGCAGAAAGTCATCAGAAGGAATCAACTGCTAGTCAGGATATAAACCCATTTAAAATCAATATAATAAATCAAGAATAATAAATGCAAATACACTGTTTTAAGGACTTAAGTGGTCAGAGGATTTGTGCTGGCCTTCTGCAAAGGGTGAACTTAATCCTTGAAGAAAATCAAAGAGAATCTCATTTTGCCTGATTTCTAACTTTGGACGTAAGTGGCATTTAGGTGGTGCGTAGGCCTTGTACTGCACTTCTGATCAAATCAATTTCACACAGTTCAATTTAAAAAAAAAATTAAACACTTCCTAAAAGATAATTTCACTGGTCATAGTGCTTCCACCTTTGCACTGATCTAAAACAAAATCATTTTACAAAGAATGAAACTCATCACAGTGTAGAAATAACCTGAAATACGTGATTTTTCTGTCAAAAAGTAGCTTTCAAGTTAATGTCTCAGCTTTTGGTTAATAACATTCCCCAATATGAATCAATGTGCACCATCAGCCAGACCCACGGTGTGGAGTGTAGCCCAAACATACTTACAAGGTTAGAATTCTCAAAATGAGAAGAGCTTAGGATAGTTGATCTGAGTTAATTCTGCCACCTACTGGTGGTCTTCTTACTCCATAGCTTCTGTTCTGATTTATTTTCCAATTATAAGAATTATTTAAAAAGCCATCAAGTAGAAGAGGCAGCTGATTTTATAAGACAAATGCAACACACAGTATCTTTCTGCTCTCAAATCAGCAAGAACAGTGGAGCTCTTCACTCTGTTGAGGAGAAGGTTAGTTTTCCATTTTTAAATTCAGATTTGTGGATTTTTCCCTTGGTTTGGGTTTTTTTAGGGGTGTGGGGGGGAAAGAGGGCATGACGGGAGAAGGGTTGTGTTTTGTTTCTACTCAAACGGTAGAAAGGCAGCTGCATCAGCCAGCTTCTCTTGTGCTCCTGAGACCACTGAAATTTCCAAAGTATATCACGGGCTTTCAAAAGCTACAGAATTTGAAAATGTTCTCTCCAGGAAGAGTCAGCTTTTGAGCAAGAGGCATATTTGGAGGTGGGGAAAAACAAGTTGCAGGTGAGTACAAAAAAAGCTGCAGATTGTCTGTGCTCCAATTGGAAACAAATTCCATCCAGACCCTACTTTTGGGGCTGCTTTGCAGTCTGTTTTTCCTCAAGGTTATAGCCCTTCAAATGGTTCCAGAGACCATTTAGAGAATGGCTGGCTAGATATAGTAGGATTTCTGCTGACTCAAGCTAGCAAAAAAAGGGATGGCTTCACTCCATGGTAGTTTTAATCCTGTTAATTTCCCCTGGTAGACACACAATTCAGGGCTTTAAGGTTAAAGCTAATATTTACTGTTGAATTCCTGGTGAAATAGAATTGCAGATGTACTGAAGTGTTTTTTCAGATGACAGCCTCCTATTCCCATCTAAAGAATTGTTGGGATCACTTCTAGCCTTGGCACCATATTGTGTCCCATCCCGATCTTCATGTGGAGGGGAACTTTTGCGTGTGGTTTTCCCCCTTCCATGTGGAAGGGAACTGGGTCAGCTGCTTCTTTGCCAGCATTTCCTCCTCCCCCAGAGAGCACTCTGCAGTGCAAGCATCCGCTTACTGGGGGGCTTGGAGAAGTGGAGTTTAAACTTCCCTGTATTGGCTGAAATCATGTACAGCATGTCTTTACCAGCTCCATAGAGAGCACCCAGGAATGCTAATACAGCCCTAAATTCTATTTCCTTTCCTATGGAACCCCTTCTGTGTGGGGAAGTCTGCCAGGAGAAGACCGGGTCAGAGGGAACTCCTGGTTTTCTGGAGCTGCACTGACAGTGAATGAGATGACATGGATACCCCAGAATTGGTGCAGGGATACTGGCCCTCCACTTCTATAGTCCAGGCCTTTTGCAGATACTGGCAGATCTATATGATTGAAGGGGCATCCTCAATGGCTCATGCTGCAGGCATTCAAGCCCCAGCCCAAAGGAACGATTGGGGTAAGCTACACAAAAGATTCCTCAATAAAAAAAAAGTTTCCTCCCCTTAGCCACAGAGTGGGTATTGGGGGGGGGGGGGAGGGGAATTCAACCCCTAGAGGTGCAGAGAGGGAAGATGGCTAGTACTTTTATTCAATACCTGCATGTGGTGTTTTAAAAAAAGTCACTTTGGACTCGATCTGTCCTACAGTATTGATCTCCTTCATGAGCACACCTCATGCTACTTCACAGTAGGGAGAGCGGCACAGATCAACAATAGCAAAAAAGCAAGCACGTGGAGTCATCCGATGAAGTGATACATGATGTGACAGACATATGCAAAGTGCCTTCCTCTCCTCCTCCTGCCCCCTTCCAAGAACTAAATGCTAAGAATGGAGGACCACATTTTCCATCCCTCTGGTTCTGTGCTAAGCCTCCCTAATTCTGGCCCTGCTCCGAGGCTACTTTAAGTTGCATTGGTTTGCAATGGCACTCTGAGGACTGGTATGCTAGTACAGTGTTCTTCAGAAAGCTTTCTCCTCCTCACTCCACCACTTATGCTGGAGGCATTAAGAGGGGCCAGCATAGAAATGTTTCATCAGCTCTACACCAGGCAGGAATGCCCCCTGCAACAGAGATATTTTTCTCATTTATAGCTCCTTTAAACCAAAGGGACTGTCACGGGGGACTCTACTTGTCACAGGATGGCACCATGTCCTGGCAATTAACTCTGCCAGCCCAACACCCCTTCCATTGGTCACACTCCATCATGGTATTTCCCTCTCTGTACCTGGCCCCTGTCTCATTCCAGGAACTGCAGCCTGTGTGACTCAGCCCTCCACACAGAGCACTATGTGGTTTCCCCTTCCAGGGATGAATCAAGGTCCCTTCTCACCAGCAGTCTCAGGTAGTCTTCCCTTTCGCTGCCTCCTTGTGCCACTCCCTCAGTGGCTGGTAGGGGAACCTGGGTCCACCCTCTATTCCGAGTTCCAGCCAAGGGATCCAACAACATGCAGCCAAGGTCTGTTGAGTCCCCAACCTTGCTTCTTCCTCCCCTGCATCCCACAGGCCCTCTTCTCCACCCTAATCTCTTTGGGGTAAGCCCTTCCCTCAGGGCCAGGCCACCAAGGTCCTACTCTTTCCCTATGTTCCCTCTACTAAACAGAGGGTGACCACAAATTTCCTCCTGGCAGCCTTTGCTGCTGCCAGCCTTCTGGGGTTATACTTGCCCCACTCGCCTCTGCTCAGGTGAGCTTCCCTCTAATCAAGGCTCTCCACTCACCCTCTCACTCGTTTGCTGCTTAATTGGCTGATTTGTGAAGCTAGACCTTTATGCCCATTATGGCGTGTACTCCCCACACTGGTTCTGAGAGGTCTAGATTGGGCCTGACTGGCTTAATCCAGACCTCAGAGAACCAGTGTGGGGCATAGACCCTTGTGATGGGGTGTATAGGGCTAGCTTCACAGAAGGACTTGGGTGCCTACTTGCCTTTTTACTGACATTCAGGGTCAGGTGACTGATGAGCAATGGTTCCTGAAGGCCCTGAATCCTCACAGGCATCTAAATTCATGCTAACTCCTGATGCTGCTGAGCTGCAGCTCACCCCTAAGCCCTGATGGGATTCTCAGAATAGAGAGTTGTCTAGGTTGCCTATGGGGCCCACTCTGGAGAATGGCGCTGAGCACACCTAACCCATACAGAAAGACAGCTGAGGGTAAGCAACTGAGGAGGTGTGTGCACCTAATGTTTAGGGCACTCTCCTGTTTTCCAATCCCCACCCTGCCTCATTTGGATCAGGGACTTTGAACCCAGGTCTCCCGCCTCCCATGAGAACAGCCTAACCCCTGGGCCTTTGGGTTTGATAGGGTTGGTCTTTTTGTCTGTTTCCTCCCCTTGTGAAAGGGCTAGCATGCCTTCACTCTAGGAAATGGTTTATGGCGGAGAATCCCCAGCCTGTCTGTCTGGCAGGCATCTCAGGCCCAGACCCATGAAGTTAGGCATATAAATCCTTCTGTGGATCTGGGGCCTAAGCCTTACTCCTTTCCTCAGCATTTTACTCCTGGTGAGTTTAGGCATCTCCCTCACTCCAGTTTGCTGTAGGGTGACCAGATAGCAAGTGTGAAAAATCAGGACGGGGCTGGAGGGGAGGGGTAATAGGTCCATATATAAGAAAAATCCCTGAATATCAGGACTGTCCCTATAAAATTGGGACATCTGGTCACTCTAGTATCAGAGGGGTAGCCGTGTTAGTCTGAATCTGTAAAAAGCAACAGAGGGTCCTGTGGCACCTTTAAGACTAACAGAAGTATTGGGAGCATAAGCTTTCGTGGGTAAGAACCTCACTTCTTCAGAAGTGAGGTTCTTACCCACGAAAGCTTATGCTCCCAATACTTCTGTTAGTCTTAAAGGTGCCACAGGACCCTCTGTTGCTTGTCACTCTAGTTTGCTGGCTTCTGTGAATCCCTTTCTTCAATACCTTACTCTCCCCATACAATGGGTGGGGAGCCTAGGTGCCTAAATTTAGGGCTGTGAATTCCACAAGGTGGCAGGGCACTCAGGAGTTAGGTATTGCAATGCCCAGCATAGCAACATCTAAGTTCCCTTTGTGAATCTAGCCCAAACTGACAGCAGGGTGGGATAGAACCTGGCCCTGAAGATAAGAGATTATACTTGTATATCAGCTGAAGCATTACAGCTTTATGCACTCATCAATGGCAGATAAGCATCATTTCAGCACAATTTTTAATCTTTAGCTTTTTTTTTTTTTTTTTTTAAGTCAGGTCTGCACGATACAGTCCTCCCCCTTATTTGACTCATGCTTAATTTAGAAAATACATTAGTGATTAGAAATATTGTTGGAAGGAAAATAGTATTGTACTAGTTCAGTCTACTAGAGAGAGTTATTCTGAAAGATTAGTGACAGGCAATAAAGCAATGCACCTATTCCTACCACATGTACAGTAAGAGTGATAATTGTAACATTCTAGGCATAATAATGCATTTGGGGGGGGGGGGGGGGGGGAAGAAATGATTTTAAAGCAGTGACATGATTAGCATACGACTAATCATTATCCACAAAGGAAGGTATTAATCTTCAGAGTTAGGATTGCCAGGGGATATGCATAAGAATAATAATATTCCATTTTCTTAGATTCACTGAATATTTGAGATATGGCTTCTGTAGTCACAGAACATGAACCAGAAGAATTTTAATAATGAGATTTATCATATGATTCTGATAGAATTAGGAGAGATATTGGCAATGGAGAATTATGTAAAGGGATAGCAACTCAAACAGACTATCTATAGCATGTGAACAGTTTGAGGCCCTATCCTACTTTCATTGACTTCAAAGGCATTACACTTGTAAAAACGATGGCACACACTGACAGAATACACCTGTTTTCACAGGCTACCCACTATTGTAATAATCTTTGTAGAAGGCATACCTTCTACAGTATCATTTGGAAACTCATTATTTGCCGGTCAGTATTGTTTTGGAAAACATTAAATGTTAAGAGATTACCGTGTTAATAACTTCATATGGATGTTTCAAACCCCACAGGCCTGCCCCCAAAATGTTTTAATACATCCCCACTGAGGGGTCACATGGTTGATTTCATATAGAAATTTTGTATTCTTCCTAATCAATTTTATAGCAGTTTAATAGATTTACTTGGCTGCTAGATTTCTTTTTTAAAACCACACACCTAGATGTTTGAGAAGGGAGTATTACTGTGTTTGTTTTACATTTATTTTAAATATATAGAACAAGATTAGACAAGTCCTAGACATAATACATCTTTCTGATCATAATCTATTTTTGAAAGGTCTGTCTTTCCTTAGTATATAGTGTGCTGTAACTTTGAATTAGTAGAGTTAGTTTACCCGTATCTGGTTTGTACTAGAAACAAAGTCCATCCACCAGAGGGTGCTAGTAAACTGTACTGCTAGTTTTAGAGTTCCTAAATTGCCATTTCTGTCTGTGTCTGTGATCTGAAGTGAGCTATTTACCAGAAAGTTATAAATTCAGGTGAACACGCACTTTCTAAGCTTTTAGGTTCTAATGGACTAGCTGTGCAACAGTCAAAAGTGACAAGCTAGAGAAAGGAGATCTGTCGTTATGGGGTACAAGAACCACCCAAGGCTAACCATTTAGACGATTGAGAGGATTCACTAGCCCCCCTCTTTTCAGTGAGAATTCCTGCGCTTGGTTATGAAAGCAGATAGTTAAGCATGATAGAAAAGTTAATTCTAATTGTGCTTTGGGTTATCACTGATCAGTTTGTTAAGATGGTAACAGTAAAGCTTTAATATTTCTTGCGTATTGTGGCTACTTGATTCTCAAGCTCTGATCCATTTTTCCAGTTACTCTAGTGTAAATCAGGAGAGAATCCATTAGCTTCGATGGAGTTACTCCTGATTTATAGTGGAATAAGTGAGATCATTTTTGTCGTCACACTATTGAGTGTCTATACTCCAACAGGTACTCTCTCTTTGATACTTCATTAAACACTGAATTCCACGTGCATACTGCAAGAGGAGACAGTAATGAAGTAAACTGAAAAGTCAAAAGGTATTAGAGAGTATCGATGTAGACTGGGAAGGAAACATTCAGCATCTATTACTCTAAATAAATAAATAAAAATCAAATCAATAGAAAAAGTGTGCTCAGAATATAGGGGCTTGTCTATACTTACGCGCTGGTTCGGCGGCAGGCAATCAAACTTCTGGGTTCGATTTATCGCGTCTTGTCTGGATGCGATAAATTGAACCCAGAAGTGCTCGCCGTCGACGCTGGTAATCCTGCTTGGCGCAAGGAGTACGCGGAGTCGATGGGGGAGCCTGCCTGCCGCGTCTGGACCGCAGTAAGTTCGAACTAAGGTACGTTGACTTCAGCTACGTTATTCATGTCGCTGAAGTTGCGTACCTTAGTTCGAATTGGGGGGGTTAGTGTAGACCAGGCCTAGGAATATACCAAGATCCACATGGTCAAGGAGGGAGGGGAAAAACAGATTAGGTATCCTGATTTCCATGGAGTCATTGCATGGGACAAAAGATGAATGAAGATAATGTGCAATGCTAAACCTCCATGCTCAAAAAGGACTTTGTCAATGAACCCTGTTACAAAAGTTCAGAGAAGATGAGGCTTGCTGAGCCTATTGGCCTATGAGCAATTCATGCTTTCACTAGCAAGGGATCTTCTTTTCTCACCAGGTCCAGAACTCTAGAAGAGATATCCCTGGTGGGACTGACAGGGACTTCAATTTCCTATTGTGTCCTTTTTCCTTTTCAGCCTTTATACCAATATTTCAGAGCAGACACTTTTTTTGGTACATGCAGAGAAGTTTCACACTTGAGCGTCAGGATACACAGAAAGATCATTTCATCCCTCCACTCCCACACCATAGCAGAAACATTAGACAGAAGCTAGCAAGAGAATACATGAAACAGCGGTCATTCACTACCCACAGATCACATTAAATTGTTGAGAGAGGGATTTGAGTCCTTGTCCTTATGATTAAAGGAGGGATTACTTTGTTATGTCTGGGAGACTAAAAAATTTGTTTTGAATCATTTCCAGTCCCATGGGATCATTCCAGCTCCATATTTCTGCATCATACAATATTTGAGCACAACCCTTGGCCTCAGACACTAAGAGTTGGTGCAATTAAGTAGCCCTCATGAGTTCAGGAAAACAGAACAGCTTGCATTGAATGTGAGGTCTTTTTTGTTATCTGAATACATTTATCCCAGAAGCCATTTTGTTAGCTCTTTCCCATACCTGGGTATATGGTTAATTCGTTCTCTATATTGAACATCGATTCTCCATTTATACAACTTCCATTTCTGACGAAAGACAATGACTAAAGGGTATGTCTACACTATAGGATTACTCAGAATTTACAGAATTCGATTTTTGGGAACCGATTGTATAAAGTCGAGTGCATGTGGCCACACTAAGCACATTAATTCAGCAGTGTGCGTCCATGTACCGAGGTTAGCGTCGACTTCCGGAGTGTTGCACTGTGGGTAGCTATCCCATAGTTCCCTCAGTCTCCCCCACCCATTGGAATTCTGGGTTGAGATCCCAATGCCTGATGGGGCCAAAAATTTGTCACGGGTGGTTATGGGTAAATGTCAGTCAATCCTCTCTCCGTGAAAGCAACGGCAGACAATCATTTCGCGCCCTTTTCCCTGGATTGCCCGGGCAGATGCCATAGCACGGCAACCATGGAGCCCGTTCAGCCTTTTTTCACTGTCACCGTATGTCTATTGAATGCTACTGACAGATGCGGTACTGCAGCGCTACACAGCAGCATCCCCTTGCCTTTGCAAGTTGGCAAAGACGATTACCAGTCATACTGTACCGTCTGCTGCTGTCATGGGTGATCCTGGCCGGCATCGGTGAGGTCGGTCGGGGGCGCCTAGACAAAAATGGGAATGACTCCCCAGGTCATTCTCTTATTTAAGTTTTGTCTAATGGAGAGTCAGTCCTGCCTAGAATATCAGGCAAGCCTACTAAAGAACCAGAGAGGCAAACGGCGGTTCCGGTCAGAGCCCCAGACATCCCGCAGAAATGATGAGCTGCATTTCATTCTAGGGGGTGCCCCTACAACACCCCACTCGTTGCTTCCCTCCTTCCCCACCCCTCCCGGGCTATCTTGGCAGTTATCCCATTTGTGTGATGAAGTAATAAAGAATGTATGAATTTGAAACAACACTGACTTTATTGCCTCTGCAAGCAGAGATCAAAGGGGGGAGGGGAGGGCAGTTGGCTTACAGCGAAGTTGAGGGAGCCACCATTCTGCACTTGCTCAGCCTATAGCTGAAAATGGGAATCTGTGATAAGCACTAGGACAGAAGCACGGGCAGGACTGAATCTCCATTTGTGTGTGGGCCTTTGGTTGACACTGGTAAAATACATATCCTAGGACATTTTGTATGTTAGGGGACAGTTCTAAACAGCAGTTTATTTTTTTATTTGCAGCAAAATGTAGAGGTCTAAGTATCTGATTGTGAGCCCTGGGAACAAGGGGTAGGCGCAACTGTGCGGTGCTGCTGACTGGGAGAGCAGCCTGAGGCAGAAGCCTCCAGCTGGCATCATATTCCAGGCAGGACTGAATCTCCATTACACAAAACTTAAAGAAGAGAATGACCTGGAGTCATTCCTTTTTTGTCCAGGTGCTCCCGACCGACCTCACCAAGGCCAGCCAGGAGCATCCACGGGACGACGATGATGGTTACCAGTCGTACTGCACCGTCTGCCGTCTGCAAGGCAAGGGGATGCTGCTGTGTGGCGCTGCACCACTATGTCTGCCAGCAGCATCCAGTTGACACATTGTGACAGTGAAAAAAGGAGAGAAACGATTTTTTCCCCTTTGCTTACACAAAGGGAGAAGGGGGGAGGGGAGTGGACATATACCCTGAACCACCCACGACCATGTTTTTGACCCTTCAGGCATTGGGAGCTCAACCCAGAATTCGAATTGTTTTCAGAGAGTGCGGGAACTGTGGGATAGCTACAGTCATCAGTCATCCCTCCCTCCATGAGTGTCCATTTGATTCTTTGGCTTTCTGGTACGCTTGTCTCAGCTCCTTAAGTGTCACGCAGCACTGTGTTGAGTCCCTGTTGTGGCCCCTGTCCATCATGGCCTTGGAGATTTTTTCAAATATTTTGGCATTTCGTCTTTTGGAACGGAGTTCTGATAGAACAGATTCGTCTCCCCATACAGAGATCAGATTCAGTATCTCCCGTACGGCCCATGCGAGAGCTCTTTTTTTGATTCTGGCTGTGCTGATGAGCTCTGCATGGTCACCTGTGCTGATCAGCGTTCCATGCTGGGCAAACAGGAAATGAAATTCAGAAGTTTGTGGGGCTTTTCTTGTCTACCTGGCCAGTGCATCCAAGTTCAGATTGCTGCCCAGAGCGGTCACAATGGTGCACTGTGGGATAGCTCCCGGAGGCCAATACCGTCGAATTGCGGCCACACTAACCCTAATTCGAAATGGCAATGTCGATTTTGGTGCTACTCCCCTCATTGGGGAGGAGTACAGAAATTGATTTTAAGACCCCTTTATGTCGAAGTAAATGGCTTCATTGTGTGGACGGGTGCAGGGTTAATTCGATTTAATGCTGCTAAATTCGACCTAAACTCATAGTGTAGACCAGGCCTTAGTTTTGGAATAATCAACCCTCCTATTGGCAGTATAAACAAAATGCATTTAAATAAATATTTCAGTCCCAATTGGACAGTGGAACCATGTCATCTTCATACAAGAGGGATAGAGTGATCCCTAATTTTAGGGGGAAAATACTTATCCCTTTTAATGCTAAAACATCATGGATATAAAGGTTAAAGAGAAGAGAGGCTAAAAGACAGCTCTGTGGAACCATGCTTTGTAATTGGAGTGGAATCAGTTAATTCCCCATCCTAATCTTAGCCACTGTTTGTTGAAGAACTAAAAAAAAAAGTCAACAATGATCTAGTCCATTTCCGTGATCTGCAATTTGCCCTACATAGGGTCCCTGTTAATACAATCAAAGGCTGATTTTAGATCAATAAAAGCTGCATATTATCCCCTCCTGCCCTTAGCAAGTACATGTTTGTGGATCAAATAAGAAAGAATATAAGTTATCTGTAGTGGAATGGCCATTATGGAAATAAGCTTGTTCCTCTGTAAATAAGTTTGTTTCTTGCCAAGCCCTTTAATCTCCCCAAGACAGATCTAGTGAAATTTTTTAAAGCAACATCCCAGTTAGTTGCCAGGATGTCAGGGCCAGCTCTATCATTTTTTACCACCCCAAGCAAAAGGAAAAAAAAAAGTGGAACCAAACTAAGGGGGGGGGGGGAGGAAATCTCACTTATATTAGAGAAAAATTTAGTCAAAACAAGGAGCATATTGAATAGTGAGCACTTAAGTACTTCCACAGTGATTAAATCCTCCCCTGCTGCCTTATTGCAACATTGTTGATCGATTTAAAAATTAGCTTCTTGACTGGATACTGCAGGCCAGTTTGGAGAGGAACAGGAAAATAGAGGCTACCAGATCTAAGTGTGCCAAAAAGTTTATAATGATAGGCCATGTATTAAACATAGAAAAACATTTCTACCCAATATGCTTGGCGATCAGAGCTTCAATATTACTCCAGATCTTCTCAGAACCCACTGCTACCCATTTCCAATAATATACAGAATTTCTCCTTTTGGCAGCAAACTCAAATTCCTTCCACAATGCCATGTGACGTTCCAACTCTTTTCCTTTCAGCAATCTTTAATAAGGCTTTCTAAAATATAACTACCTTCGGATGGAATCCTGTGCACTATCTTTCCTGACCTCCAGTGCCATAATCTGTAAGATTTTTTTTTTCTTATGATGAAAAAAAATCTGCATCATACCAAATATCTTTCAAAAGAGAAAGAATAATTTTTTGGTAGTAAGATCAACCTGTAATTTACATACAATACATTAAGGGATACACTTGCATCACTAAGATCTGAAAGCTGACTTTTTTTAGCCTTAGCAGATAATTGGAGGAGAGATTCTCTTAAATTTTAGATTTAACCAATGGATTCCACTTGATTTGCCTTGCATCTAAGGCTTCAAAACTAGAAGTGAAATGCCATCCAACAAGCATCAACTGGTGTAATGGGCCTGGGGGGCAAAACTTAATCTGGAGGAATTGATAGTGACTATCAGATTTAAGGGCCACTGAGGAAAAAAGTGTAAAAATAAAAAAAACCCAAAGCGAACTTTAAAATATAGTCAGTCACACTCTCCTCCCACCCCGAATAGGTGGGAGTGGAGTGACCCCTTATGTCATCACCCCATTGGGTTGACAGTTATAATTAGTTCTCTCAACTCTTTCTGTTCAATCCTTTGATTATCTGTTAACTCCTCTGTATTAGAACCTAGGGCCCAACTAGTTGGGTGCACCTCTGGCACAGGATAAAGGCAAACAGAATTTTTGAAGAGTCCCTGTCCTTTCTTTTAAGATCCAACCCTAGTGTAGGGTCAGGGGAAAGCAGTTCAAGTAATCATAATTCCGAGACTGGTCCCCTTTTAACCTGCTCTATCCTATAGCCTCTGAAATTAAGATCTCCAACTCAGATCTTAACCACCCAACAATTTTTAAATGCTGCCAATATAATCTTGTAGACCTTAGGGTTTTTTTTAACCCTTTATAACTTGGTCTCTAGGTAAAAAGACCATTACTACTTGTTCAAGTAGTATATACACATGTGACACCATAAATGGGCCAGTCTTTACCCTTACTTTGGTTTTTTTTTTTTTTTGGGGGGGGGGGAAAAGGGGAAGAAATCAAAGCCACTGCCCATGCATGCTTAGGGTTACCATTGTAAGAGTGCTAGTGCTTTTATCTGGGCTAGAATGATTATCTGGAGCCATGAGTGCATGCTCCTTGCCCACATGCTGAAAGAGGGTGAGCTAATTTCAAAACTATTGGCCACAGCTCCAACCTCAGAGCCTCTGTATTGATTATGTACAGAAGTGGTATCAAACCCACTATTAGACTTTGAAGCTACTGATGGCACATGATCAGTTAAACAGTTTTCTTTAGAGTCTAAACTCTTGCCACATCTGCCATAGCCCCACCACCACCACACATTCTGAAATAAAATAAAGATTCTTTGGTTTCAGAAGTATCTGTAAACATTTTAGCAATAAGCTTTCCCAACCTTATACATTGTTACAACTGGGGGCAGCGCCAGAGAAAGAACCAGTAGAAAACTTTAACATATCTACAGAATCAAATACAAAGATATTTGACAGTCTCCGAATAGATTCCGAGGGAGCGTTCAGACATCCATCCAAATCACTGTCCTGGGGAAACTGATCTAGCCCCGCTTCCTGTAGAGCGACCTCAATCAATCTTTGATTAAGAGTTGGGAACAAATCTCAGACCAGAGGTAGGATGATCACCAAACTCCATTTCTTTAGAAGATAGTGTCCAACTCCCCGAAAATCCATTCCCTTCACTAGGAAGGGGGTTATGAAATCTAATTAAGATATACCCCAATATACTGTAGGTTTCTCCTTAACATGTTATACCTTTCATTATAGTGTTTATAATTAAAAAAAAATGAGTTTAAGTACCTGAAGACACTGAACACACAAAAGTTGTTTTACTTATGTCATAGGCTTATACATAGGAATCGTAAAAAAACTAAGGGAACTGCAACTAAAACTGCCCCTAGAAATATCCAAAAATGCCATAAAGTACTCCAGGTATTCAGGAAATGCTGTGGCAGACTACAGGGACGTGCATACATGAAGTATCTGAATTTCATGACTCACTTTTTGCCATTTATATCCTTTGTGGACATTTGTTTCTGTCTAGATTACAATTGCACATCTGGATTAGTCAAGCACAGTGACTTGCCCATATGTTCAGTATATCAGTCACTCTAGCTCTCATTTTTATAAAGCCAATACTGGGATTTCATGTGCAATTGATCCTATGAAGACAATTTGACCACACTAAAGGAAATGACAACATTTGCTATTATAGGGTGAAAAATGGGGCTGTAAATGGGGTGAATCAATGAGAATCTGAGGAGGGGGAAGTGTTATTTAGCTCCTACCCATTCAAGCATGTATTCCTAAAGCAGCAGTAAGAGTGTCTGCTGTGTCCCTCTGACACATTAAGTACCAAACAGAGAGGGCTGGGGGAAGAGAGACTAGTCGTCAACTCAAAGTGCAGACTATGAACCCTCCTACAATCACTGTGGAATTAGTTAATATTTTGTCCTTGATGTTGTGAATCCCAAACAGAACTTTTAAAAAGAGCTCAGTTTGTTATTTTCCTGTTTGGTAGAGTTGTCCTCATGAATCTTAAGAATTTAGAACATTTAACTTATTTTGAGGGAGCTAATTCACAGTAGATGGGGGAAACACTAAAATTCAAACTCTGATCTCAATAAGTGATTTATTTTTTATTTCAAGACTTTCCATGTCTGAAAGTAAACACACATACTCCTAGCAAGCTACACCAACTTAAGCAGGCCCTTAAGGACTTATGGAAAGCAGTTTCCACAACTTCTATATCATGGCTACGTTAGCTTTCAAGTTGATGTTGTGCAAACCCTTCATCCAACTGAGTTCATTAATATTTTGAAATCAGAACTAGTTTGAAAGCATTTGCAGGTCCTGAGATTCATTCAAATCTTATTCTAACCATATTATCCCATATTCAAATCTTAGCACAAAAATCATATGAAAAGTTCAGGTTTAATGGATTCTTGCATATTAACCAGGGGCCAAAAAAAAAAAAAAAAAAAAAACCACACCAAACAAACCCACAATTAATTGTACAGGGAGCTCTCTAGTGGGCCTCCCTGTTTTCTATTGAAGAAGTCATTTAGAAACTTGCCAGAGCAGCAGCATACCTAGGTCTTGCATATTTGTACATAGTTAACAGTTTTTATTTGGAATCCAGCTGTGCCACAGTGGTTTCCCTGCATTCTGAACATTGTGCAGAGCGCAAGGACACAATTGGCAATGCAGGTAGGATCCTAATCCAGGAAGAGACAATAGAATAGAGCATGACTGCAAAGGCCTAGTGAATGTGAAATTAAAACCGCAGCCTGCAGCCCTGGGACTGCAAATAACCTACTGATATAGGCTATATCAGGGGTCAGCAACCTTTCAGAAGTGGTGTGCCGAGTCTTCATTTATTCACTCTAATTTAAGGTTTCTCATGCCAGTAATACATTTTAAGGTTTTTAGAAGGTCTCTTTCTATAAGTCTACAAGTGCTACTGCAGATGAGGAGTAGAAGTACAAACTCACTGGTTTCAAGCGAGTATATACTCAATACGGCTCACTCATGCCTCTGCTGCCACTACAAGTACTACTGTAGATACACTGCTATTTATACTTGTCCTAGCTCAATAAGAGCTAGTGCGAGTACATGAACACAAGCAGGGGGAATCATACCCCTAGCTCATAGTGTAGCCATAGAAAGGTAAAGGGTTCAGTGTCTGAATCTTTGGGGAAAGTGGACTTGTTAAATAGCTCAGTTGAGGCCTGGGACACCTATATGTAGAAACTGGAACAGTAAGTAATAGTTAATGAGATCAGTGATAAGAAAAAGTTTTATTGAGTGTAATAGGCACTAAACCTATAACATGCTATGCAGCCTAACTCCTTAAACCAGCAGACAAGACATTTGCTAAGATTGTGGAATTTCTACAAAAAAAACAAACAAACCACACACAACCCCATCTCTCTCCAAAGCCACTAGCGATCACAGAACATTTCTAGTTTTCCAGACAAACCAAAGAGTAAATTAAACAACTCCTGAATATATGGCTGCAATAAGGAAACTGACAGAGCACTACCAGCGTGGAGAGAGTTAAATGACATATTGGGGGAACCTGTTAGTGTGGAGTACAAAATTAAGCAATCCAAAAAACAGTTATTGACTAAGGGTGGTTATTGAAACAGCATTTTCCAGTGCATATCTTAGGATTTAGAAACCACTACTCAGGATGCCAGAGTTTTGCAACAACATCCCAAAGTCTGTAGCAAATGAACAGAGTCAAGCAGATAGCACAACATGGAGAAAATTCAAAAACTGTGGGAAAGAGTCTCACAATGCTAGCTGCTGGTTCAGAGACAAACCCTGTAGAAATGGCAAGAAATTGGGATACACACAAGATATACAGGTCAGTGCAAAAAGCACAGCCACCAGCTTGCAAGAACCCCACCAGAGAATTTCATTTTCCACAGTTTGCAGCTGGACAATAGGGAGTCCATGAAGAATACTGCACCATCTCTACAGTTGTAGAATTTAGAAGACAACAAACAAAAATATATGAATTATTTTACAAGTTGAAGGAACAAGAACTAAAATGGAGCTTAATCCAGCTATGAAACATCAGACCCTGTATCATCAGAGAATAAGTAAAAGAGTGACATTGCAGAAAGCCTTAGTGCATCTCAAAACACACAGAGGAGAGATCCTCAGTCCTGGGGTTATTATTACAGCAAAAGAGACAGATAGAGGTTGTACTTACCACCATAGCACTCCCTATCATCAGAGCTTCTCATTGCAGGAATCCTCACCTATCTGCCTTTGTGCAAAATTCAGCCCTCCAGCTGAGAAGCAGCTAGTTCAGATCCTTTTCAGGGTAAGAAAAGTTCAAAGTCAGTCAACAAATCAGCCCTTTCTCTGGGCTCCATCTTCATTCCCCTTTCTGGTCAATTCTAGAGTCTTCTTCTCATCTCTCACATTAAGCACTAACCCTTCAGACTGAATCTTTCTGAGAGATCTGATCTCCTACAGACTCTCTGTGATTTTTTCCAGAAGACTAACCTTTCTCAGCCTTTGATGGGGCCCAGGTGTTCATTAAATTATCACCTGATACCTCTTAGTCTGCCCTCTTTAGCTGAGAAGCAACAAATTAATTACAGCATAGGTGTAGTTAATGCAACTGACTGGCTTTTAACTCTTTCTAGCCCATGATATGGTTTCACCCCATCACAGTGACATAAAACTACACAGCAGATGCCAGCCATCTATGTTGTACAGCAAGCGGGTCGTGCATTACTTATAGAAAGACAGATTCAGCTAATTGGAAAAACATAAAGCATCTGCAGGCTTAAAAAATTATGAACTTCCACCCAAAACAAAAAGTAGCAGAATTTTTGGAGAAGACAACTGATGTCTGCCAGAATGCTATCAGAACCTCAAAACATATGAAAGCAAAAATTATGCTTGAAGAGGGAACAAGTCCTAAATTTTGCAAAGTTCATCCAGTACTTTTTTTGTGATACAGCCAAAGTGAGAGGCAGAACTTCAGCAATTATGGGACTCTGTATTTATACCAAGATTAAATGGAGCACCCCTATACTGTCTGTGATTAAAAATAATGGAACTGTCTGTATCTGTGGTGATTTCAAGATTACAAATTAACCCAGTATTATATGCAGTATCCTTTGCCTAGAATAGAGGATATATTTGCCTCATTAGTTGAAGGTAAGCATTTGTCCATGATAGATCTCAATAGCCTAAGCCTGTCTACAAATGGAGATGGAAGAGAGTGAAAAGAAAGTATCTCACAATTCACACACACAAGGGTTTATTTCAATATCAGAGGCTAGTGTTTGGAAGAGCATCCACACCCACTATTTGGCAGCAAACCATGGACCAGTTAATACTGGGCATTCCTGTGTGACTTGATGATATATTCGTCATGGGACCTAGTGATGAACAACACCTTGAGAATATCTAAAACCTATTTGAAAGGTTGTCTGAGTATGGGTTGAGAGCAAAGAAATAAAAATGTGAATTTATCAAAGATTCAATTGCCTACTAGGGCCACACTATTGACAAACATGCTTTGCATAAATCATAAGAGACAGTTGAAACTATCCTTATGACAGTCCAGCCACAATTACACTCCTTTCTGAGGTTGTTCAATGATTATCCTAGGTTCCAACCTAATCTAGCCAGAGCGTTCCATTCACTGAATTAATTTTTACTCAATGAACAGAAATGGTATTGGTCCACAGAGAGTACAGAGACTTTTGATGAAGCCAAGAAACTCATGTCATCTGAAAATGTTCTTACACACAATGCATCTTTGCCTTTGAAGTTAGCTTGTGACGCTTCCCCATATGGGACAGAAGCAGTAATTTCATGAGATGGAAGATCGTATTGAAAGGCCTTTGCTTCTAAATCTCTTACCTTGTTAGAACATAACTGTGCCCAAACTGATAGAGAAGCACTGAGTTTAGTCTGGGGAGTTAAAAATTTTCACTGATATATCTCTATGGGAAATTATGTATTGAGGTTACAGATTATCAAGTGCTAGTTTCAATTTTTAACCAAAGAAAGAAGTACCAGCAATGGATTCACCATAGTGACAGAGATGGACAGTATTCATGTGCACTTACTGTTATGATATTGAGTTCAAAAGTTCCAGTCAACCTGCAAAAGCAGGTTGCTTGTCACATCTGCCACTGGAAGTAGCAGTAAAGATATTGAAGTGGACCTAAAAACAGTTGATATATTTTCTATGGCACAAATTGAGCCCTTGCCACTGACAAATGTGATGGGACACTGCAAAACTAAAAATGATCCAGTGTCAGTTAAAGTGTGTCACATTATGATGCGTGACACACAGTCTAATCACCAGCAAAACTCACTCTTGGTAAGGCAGAGAGGTAACACAGGCAGGGCTGGATTAACTCTCCTGTGGGCCCGGGGTATTAGATTTTGTGGGGGCCCTGTATACAAGTCTTTTTCCTGGGAGGGAGTTTGGTGCAGGAGGGGGCCTGGGCAGGAGATTGGGGTGCAGGAGGGGGTGCAGAGTCTGGGAGGGAGTTTGGGTACAGGAGGGGATTCTGACCTGGGCCAGGGGGTTGGGGTTCAGGAGGAGATGTGGGGTCTGGGAGGGAGTTTGGATGCAGAAGGGGACTCTGATCTGGGGCAGGGGGTTGGGATGGAGGAGGGGGTGTGAGGGGCAGGCTCCAGCCAGGAGGTGCTTACCACAGGTGGCTCCCAGCCGATGGCGCAGCAGTGCTCAGGCTGCCTGTCTGCTTGCCATAGCCCCACGCTGCTCCTGGAAGTGGCTGGGTGCTAGCACATGTCTGCAGCCCCTGTGGGAGGGGAGTAGCAAGTCTCTGTGTGCTGCCTGTGCCCACAAGCACCACCCCCATAGCTCCCATTGGCCGCCTCCCACCACCACCACCACCAGGGCCATAGAGACGTACCAGCAGCCAGCAACTTCCGGTAGCCGCATGGGGCCACGGCATGCAGGCAGAACTGCCTGAGCGCCCCTTTTAGCAGCCCAGAGATTGCTGCCTATGATTTATTTTTGTGGGGCCCCCCTTGAGCCGGGGCCCTGGGCTGCAGCCCCTAAAGCCCCTTAATCCGGCCCTGAACACAGTGGCTCACAGCTCTGGGTCTCCCCAGCAGCATGTTACAATGCATAAACATGCTCCAGTGCATGCTTGGAAGTGGCCAGCCACCCAGGGGCTGTGAATCCACACAGACCACTCTGGACCATTTATGGAGCACATGGTTTTAGTTGTAATACATGCTCATTCTAAATGGACTGAAGTGTTATGTCTGAATTCAGTTACTTCAGTGCAGATGGTGGACATGTTAAGACTCTTGTTTTCAAGGAGGGGCATCCCTGAACAGATTGTAAGTGACAATGGAACTCAATTCAGATCCAAAGAATTCCAGTTCTTTGTTAAAAGAAACAGCATCAAATATGTCATGTCAGCTGCTTACTATCCTGACAAGAAGGAGTAGTGGAAAACTTTATTCAGACATTTAAGCAAGTGATTTGTGCTGCAACTACAGATAAAGGTAGCTTACAACACAAGATTGTGAATTCTCTATTGGCCTATAGGAATGCAGTACATGAGTGATGTTTGTTTATAGGACATAAATTTAGGTCTTGCCTGGACTTGTTCAAGACCAATCTACACAGAGACATTGGAAGGAAAGAGTGTGATCAAATGACCGCAAATAGTCCCATCCAACTACAGTTTTCACATGGAAGAAAAAGTCCTAGGCTATGGAGTTCGCACTCCAGCAATGCCACTGTAGTGTAGATGCTTCCTACATCAATAGAAGGTTTTTTTCCATGGATGTAGGTAATCCACCTCTCCAAGAGTTGGTAGCTAGGTTGACGGAAGAATCCTTCTGTTGACCTAGCCATGTCTACACTGGGGATTAGATTGACCTAACTACAGTGCTCAGGGCATGAATTTTTTCACAGTCCTGAGTGACGTAGCTAGGTTGAGCCACATTTTAGGTGTAGATCAGGCCTCAGTAAGATACCATCCAGATATTTAATGGAAACCGAGAGTTACTGCATCAGACTGCTATTCTGTCTTATTGGGTAGAAGTAGCACTGAACAGTTCATGAAGAAGACACATAAACCAGCTTTTGAGCACAAATTCAGCAGTAGGTTCTCCACTAGCAATGCCTATTGAAAATACCAAGCCTACAAGGCAGCCACAGACAATGATTTGTGATAGCAGCAGTGAGCCGTATGTCTCTGTTTCTATTACAAGTGACCTTATTGTTACAGAGCAGGAAGATGTTGCTGATACATCTACACCCGAAAGTACAAAAACTGTTCCAGATGCTGTTGTGATGCCTATCACACATTATCCAGGGAGAAGTAATAAGCCACCTCTCAGACTCAATTTGTAGTACGTTGTGTGTTATTGATTGTAGTTTTGACAGTAAAATGTTGGTAATTCATTGTATGTCATTTCACACTAAGGAGGAGAAATATGTAGTATAGAGGAAGTAGGGTAGTATCCCTTAATAGTTTGGGAGCCCTCTAGTGGGCCTCCCTGTCTTCTAATGCAGAAGACATTTAGAACCCTGCTAGAGCAGCAGCGTACATAGGTATTTAGGTCTTGTACATTTGTACATAGTGAATAAGCACTGCTATTTGGAATTAACAGTGCCCAGTGTAGTTTCCCCATATTCTTAATGTTATGTAGAGAGCAAGGACACAATACCTGCTTTGTTAGCACAGGTTGAGCACTAACTCGGGCTGGTCTGGAGAACTTTTATGGCTAGAGACAACACTTTTCAATGTTGTACTTTAATATTTAATAGACCTTTTAAAAATGGTAATAACCTTCAGTTCTATGGAAGAGGAATCCAGGAGAGATTTAGAAGTAATAAAGGTTTCAGAGTAGCAGCCGTGTTAGTCTGTATCCGCAAAAAGAAGAACAGGAGTACTTGTGGCACCTTAGAGACTAACAAATTTATTAAGGTATCAAGACTCTTATACTAAGCCTAGTACCAGCTTCTATCTATCTGTCTATATGGATAACACTATTGCTAATAATACTTTGTACTCTTATAGCACCTTACAACTATGTATCTTAAAGAGCCTGACAAAACTTAATGATTGAATTAAAACTCACAGCATCCATGGGAAGAAGGGAGCTATAAATATCCTTGATTTGTAGGATAGGGAATTTGAGACAGGAGATGCTAAGTACCCAAGTCACACAGCAAGACTTTGGGCAAAGCCAGGAAGAAAACTGAGATGTGATGCCAAGTCTGTGGCCTAATCCCTAGGCCATGCTTCTTTTCTGCATGCCTAAAACATTTTATATTGAGGAGAGGACAGATTTCAGGTAACATGCTCTTAAGAGTCACAATATTTCTGAACTTTTACAAAGTTGAGAAGTAGCCACCGTTCTGTCTTGTAGCCTAATGTCCTCATCTAAGGAACATCTTGGTTTGAATTTGAAGCTATACTCCCAAAAATACATGATGATCAAACAATAATAGAATATATATGGCTTCCTTTGAACACAATGGTTAGGGGATTAATATAAATTATCACCTAAATTTACTCATAGAAAAGCAGAAAAATGTGATACAGAGACTCTGGTTTGATTGGGGAAAAGTTGAGGGAGTTTTATTATTTTATTTCTTGTGCTCAATTAGTTTGGCAAATATTTTAGAAAGCTGTGAATAATGAACACCATATGCTATCAGTTGCTGGAAGAGAATTAAATGCCACAAGACTTATTCCTCCCACAAGATCTTTAAAAGGAAAATCACAGAAATGTGCAAAATTTTGGACTATACAGAACAAACACCACAGAATTGTATTTATCAATAATTGTAGAGTTTATATTAATGTTAGAAATATCTATGCTAAACTGTAAGCTAGACACACTGAAGAATGAAGAAGCTTTACTACCATAGTTTTATATGATCTTTATTGTCCATAACTTTTCTCTGATATTTTGTAATGAAAACAGATCTTTTCTTCCTCCCAAAACACACATCTTTTATTTACTAAATTGCTGCTGGGACCAATTTCAGTTACTAGGAAATTTAGGGGCCACAGATTTTGAAGAATAATTCACAAATGGAGCTGTTTATTGGATAGAACTGATGGAATGCTTTGTTCTAACTTGCTTCCTTCTCTAGGAAGTCCCTTTAGGGCAGGGCTGATGAGAAGATAAGAAGAGATAGTACAGAGGTACATAAAAGCCTATTTATGTACACTAATTTCCCTTTTTCCATAAAACAAGAACAAGGGAGAACTTGATGACAAGGACAATACATTTGAAACAAATGGAAATGATTTTTCAGTGCAAGCTTCAGTATAGTTAACTTACGGGACTCATTGTCACATAATATTATTGAGGCCAAAAGTTTAGTACATTTTTTACAATTATTGGAAATGTATTTGAACAGGTTTAGCATATCTGGAGTTACTTAGTTAGGATAAAATGAAAAGGGATACTAATGCTTATGATCCAGTAGAGAATCTAATTGGCATCTGGAAGCAGGAAGAAATTTCTGAGCTTTGTACTCACACTATCAACCATTTCAGTTCATTGCAGGGGATTTTTATGCCTTCCTCTAAAGCATCAAGCCTTCACCACTTCTGGAAATAGGATGCTAAAATAGACTATTGAGCTACAATATTATGGCAATTTCTATCTTCTGGTATTTTTCCCCCACTGTCTCTTTTTTATCTGCTTCTTCACATTGTTCTTTCTTAGACTTGTCTTGGGGAAACAACAGGACTACAGTCAGAACTGCCCACTTCTTCACGTTAATGCTGATGCTCATTTAGTGCTATCAGATCATTTACCTATGTAGAAATTAGTACAGCAGTGGTATCTAGTTTTGAGTGACCATTCTCTAATTTTCACAGGGCTGAATTGTGCAGTGAGAGAAGAGAGGACACTGTCAGAGACAAGATACTGGGCTGTGTGGACTCACATCCATCCACCTACTTACATGAACCAGTGCTTAGGACTTTCTCTTGTTTACCTGACTGGTGGGGTTGGAAGAGAAACATCACTGGCCAATTGGTCTGACTTATTGCAACATATAACATACCGTAAGTGCTTTTCAAAATGCCTGAAAAGACAACCCAGTCCATTCCTGCACCTGTTAGAGGCAAATACCTTTTTCAGTCACACTTCTCTGTATGAAAAAAAACAAACCAACACTGTTATTTAGCATGTAGTTTTATAAAGATTGTAAATTCCTGGAATTTTTTTCTCCCAAATAAGAAATCAAAACAGGAAGATTAATCTGGCTGTTAGAGGGCATGGCAGTTGTTAGGCCCAGCATTGCAGGGCCATACATTCAGTCCTTGCTATTCTTATATCTTACAGTTCTCTGTTCTCCACTTTGTGTCTCCCATGTTCTCAGACATTGACACTTGCTGACATTATGTTACTGGATTATTAATCAATGCTTTATGTTGAATCCTACTAGCAAATATTCCATTGTAACTGTCAGTTCTGTTGCTTACAGCAGGGATCACCATAAGTCAGAATGTGGCTTGGTCCTACACGACTGCATGGGACATAGGACCTGGGAGCCAAGGTAGCAAAGCAGCATCAGAGTGACAACTCTTCCATTTGCCTGGAGCAATGAGCTAGGGCACCACAATCCATATATGGCTCCGCCTCCCCTAATCATGGGTAGACTAATAGAGGAAGAAACTCTGGGTGCAGCCAGTCCTTGAGAGATCTAGTTTGACAAGGTAGCCTGGTGGCTGACCCAATATATATCAACATTCAAGAAGACCCAATATATATCAACATTCAAGAGGTATTTAAAAGCTGGAGGCAAAAAGAATCAACCAGCATCTATCTCCTGCAAATTTTCTATGTTGTGTTTGTTGTCCTTTTCAAGGTCAATGATAGCACCTAAAAGATGGAGGACATTTGTGGCTTCAACCTGTAAGGTATTGTTAGCCCTCTTTTCCTGTAAAGTGTTGTGAATACTCCCGTGCATTGCACGCAGGGTAGTTAATGATTTTTTGAAAATTTAAAATCAGATTTTTAATTTAAATTAAATTAAATCCAATTTTCTTTTTAAAAATAAACCTATTTACAATTAAATTTGAAATTATGGTAAAATATATTAAGGCATGGACTTAGTAAAACATATTACAATAATTTAAATGTAATTTAAAAAAAATAGTATTCAAGCAGTAAATTTTTGCTGCTGAAGTTTTAAAGAAAGTCACACCACTGAACTCTTGGAAGTCACTGGCTAAGCTTCTGAAACCAGAGTTTGTTGAAGTGCTCAACACCCAGCCTTTGACAGCAATAGCCTCTTTTGCACGTACAGAGAGAATATTGTCATTTCAGTTTATTCAACCAGATTAGTTCAGTGACTAATTCATTCAAAGTTGAGGAACGATTCAGAGTTAAAAAGCAGGAAAGATTGTTTTCCTCTTCCAATCTATGAATAAAAAAACGGTCTGAGGAGGAAATCTCATAGTTCTAATATATTGAAGGGCATGGTGACCAGGACCAATCAGTTCAATCACTAAGTATAGGTAATACTTTCTTTGTTTTAAATGTAATATGTTTTGATAAACTTTGTTTTTCTTACGTATCCAGCACATTTAAGGTAGTTCTATTTAACTAATAGAAACAATTTTAAAATGCTGGTTTGTGTGAATTTTAATTGAATTCCAATTTCCAGCCCAAATGCAGCTTGACACAAATCTCAAGTAAAAAAATTAATCATCTAGTACATATAAAAAATGTGGTGGTCACCATTTTCTAAATATAAAAAATGTAAAAATTAAAAATCTGAATAACTGGGTGTTAAACTATATAATTTCTTAAATGAATGTGTTTAGATATTGTGTATCCTTTTGGTTAACAAAAATAGGTACCAAATTATACCAACCATTGAGAATCAAATGTTCTTTACAAAAATAGCTAAACATTACAAATACCAAACAAGATTAAAATAGATTATTTAAATCAAGGTTTTTTGCTTATGTTGCCCGATCTTTAGATTATGTATTAATTATATTGATTACTTAAGGAATCCCCAGGTATCACTTTGATGGTTGACAGATTCTTGCCCCAAGATCAAGCCCAGTATTATTTAAATTATTACATAGCTAGGAACCCCTATGTGCACAGTGCAACACTCATACAATAGGAACTCTTTTATATTTACAAATATAGCTTATTAAGAGATTTAGCACAGTCACAAACACTCCTACTCAGTAAGGTAGAGATACTACAGAATGTACACCTGCATATCCATATACTCATGCCATCTTCTGTTTACTATTACCGTGGAGTTTTATCCCATGGGGCTATGTAATTTCATTGTTTCCAAATAAAGCTTGTTGGAAAATGGTATTTTCCAAGAAATAATTTGGAAAAAAAATATTCCTGGATTTTTTTTCAATAAAATAACAAAAACCAAAAAACTCCTCTAAAAACTGGAAAATTTTCTATTGTGGTATATTCACCCCATCTGGTTGCTCTATGGGCCTGTTCCAAAGTATATTGAAGTCAATAGGATATTTTTCATTGTTTTGAATGGTCTTCATATCAGGCCCTATGTGCAATAGTGGAGAAGAAGATTGTGCAGGAACTGAAACAAGAATTCAGTTCATGTATAGTGAAAAATCTTAGCCTGATAAAATGGTGATTTTTGTATTTTAAAATTTGTTTTTAACTTTCAAGCAGTGTGGTTGATCATTCTATAATATAACAGTATAAATAAAAACTATATTAAACAGTGTACTAGCATGCTAAATTTTGTATATACAAAACCAGTAGAGGTTGCTCCAAGCTATGGTAAAACTAAGGAAAAGATCAGCTTCACTAAATATTTTTTAAAAACAGCTCTGGGGGTTCTAACTAAATATATTAAAGTCAAATTTGACTTCTTGTATTTGGAGATCAATTAGTTAAAATGCAGCGACTGAGAACTGTTCAACAAAGAGAAAAGGAAAAGTAGGTATAAAACACTCTCTGTAGATCTGTTAATGCTGAGGTTAAGGTTTCTTCACATTGCAATGGCTTTACAATAACTCAAGCTAGTTGTAGTTTTCTCTCTATAGGTAAAGAATCATCCAAATCATTTTTCATAAGCAAAGTCATGAAAGAGCTACATCCACAGCTTAAAAATAAGGCTTTTTTGGCAGCAATCAGTATGATTTTTGGCTAGTGAATGAGTACTGATTTTCCATGAATAGCAATAAACACTTCCTATCATTGTCCAAAATAGTCAGAACTAGAAGTGCCTTTTCCACATAGGGTTTTTGTGTGTGTGTGTGTGTTGTTTTGTTTTATATTCCACAGATGGGTCATTATTGAAATCTTAACAGTAGCTATAGTCTTTGGCACCCATTCAGATAACCACATAATATATCACTTATTGAATTTTTTTCACATATACTTCTTGTATGCATTCTTAATGCTTTTTCACTGAAAACATGCTTAAATGGTAGAATTTGTTAGACGACCCTTTATAGACTAGGACCTGATTCTTGTCAACAGTTATGTATTTGCTTAACTTTAAGTGTGTGAAGAGATCTATTGATGTTATTGGAGCTACTCCAGTGCCTCGAGTTATGTGTTTGCAGTATTGAGGCCTATGCATGTGATGGAAGAACACAAAAATAGAATTTTATAATCAAATTAGAAACAAGGTGGGATTAGAAAAAATGTGTGGGGGGTACTCTTCCAAGGTCCACCACAAAATAAGCTCCACCCATGTGAGTCACCAGATGATTCCTAAAGAAGGTTGTGCAGCTATTCAAAATATGATCATGCAGCTCTCTGAGCTGCACTGGGTTCCATGAGCTTGGATGCTCCTCAGTGGGGCTTGAATATGCTTAGGGGCTCTGCTGAGCTCCTTGGGTTTGTCTCTTTCTTGCGCGGGGAATAAATAAGTGGTGCTATCTCTCAATTGCACACTACTTACAGCACTAAAATGAGACATCACTAGAAATAAATTGTGCAGATCTGTGACCTTCCCTCTCCGTTCTTACATTGGCAATGAAATAATTAACAATATTGGCATTTAAATTATCACTGGGCATCTGAGTTAACCCCGCACTGAGATGAATGGGGCAGTTCACACCTCTCATAGCTATTGTTTCAGGCTCTCTGCAAATTTAAAATAGGACATCTCTGTTTAATTTGTCAGAAGTGAACATCTAATTCTGACAGAGCAGATTACATGGGTGCATGGGTTACATTCATACTTTTATGTGTGAACATAACAGCTGAAATGAAAGCTGGTATTCTGCGGAAAAAGAAAGTAGCTTCAGAGATCTGTTGGCATGAAGTTTGGCCATGTAGTGGCTGTTCCCAAACCCTGATCAGACCTGGGTTTTGGTGTGTGTTCTTGTTAAGCAGGAAAGGATGAAAGAACTAATAAAACCCATTTACATGACTGCCATGTTACCAAGCACTAGTGTAGACCAAAGTATCCAAATTGAATTAGGGCTGAATAGCTGTAAAACAGTCCTATAATATAACATATAAATGCCACTGACGTTCATCTTCTTTTAAATTAATAGGTGCCTCCTACCCATTTCTGACACAGTCTGTATGGGACTACTTAGCTTCTCCTGACTGGTCTATACACAGATGTCAGAATGGCATATGAGATGTCTTTTAATTCCAGAAAAGGTAATTTTAGATGCAATTTATAAACTTACATGAACTCCTTTCTGCCCCTTGCTTGTATAAAACATATTTCTGCCAGATTTTACCCTTACATTTAGGAGTAAGATAATACATTAGAAGGTTTTTTTTTTTTCAGATGCTATATTTCATTTAAATCAAATAGGCATGTCTGGGTTACTGATGTTTTCCAAACATAATCCAGTTACTTAGTTGTTAGCTATTAAGGCAATCAACTATTATGTATTAGTGCTCTTTTTAATCTAATTTAAGAAAAATATTAAAGGAATGTACTATTTTTCTAGACCAAGGTAGTCTATCAGGCAACATGAGGGAGGAAAAACTGTATGGATTAAAAGAAGGCTTTGGAAATATTTTTAGAGGTTTTTTTAAGAGTTGTAATCAAAGTGTCAAATCAGCATTGTTTTCTTATTAATGCAAAGATAGTCTTTTGGCTGAAGTACAAACCAAGAGATCTAGATTTGGTTCTGACTGTCTTAGGGTTCTTGACAAGTAATTTACCAGCTCAAAGCCTAATTCAGACTTGGTCTATCTGAAACTTGTTGATTTACATTGAAAAACCACCTGTAAACTATCTTGGTAGTTTGAATGGCTTCATTAATTGAATGGCCCATCAAAGAGAAGCATGGACCATTGCATTGAACAATGGGAACTCAGACCGTCTCTATTGCTGTTTTCTTCTGATGATGCAGGTCAGCTTGTGTCAAGGCTGGATCCCCACTTTGAACTTTAGGGTACAAATGTAGGGGCCTGCATGAAAAACTTCTAAGCTTAACTACCAGCTTAGCTCTGGTTCGGCTGCCACCATTTCAATGGATTCCCTTCCTGGGAAGCCTTGAAAAACCTTCACCAAATCCCTGGTGAAAACAAATCCAAACCCCCTTGGATCTTAAAACAAGGAGAAATTAACCATTCCCCCTCCTTCCTCCCACCAACTCCTGGTGAATCAAGTTCCAACCCCCCTGGGATCTACAACAGGGAGAAATTAACCATCCCCCCTCCTTCCTCCCACCAACTCCTTGTGAATCAAGATCCAAAACCCTTGGATCTTAAAACAAGGAAAAATCAATCAGGTTCTTAAAAAGAAGGCTTTTAATTAAAGAAAAAGGTAAAAATTATCTCTGTAAAATCAGTATGGAAATTAACCTTACAGGGTAATCAAACTTAAAGAGCTCAGAGGACTCCCCTCTAGTCTCAGGTTCAAAGTATAGCAAACAAAGATAAACACTCTAGTAAAAGGTACATTTACAAGTTGAGAAAACAAAGGAAAACTAACACGCCTTGCCTGGCTATTTACTTACAAGTTTGAAATAGGAGAGACTTGTTTAGAAAGATGTGGAGAACCTGGATTGATGTCTGGTCCCTCTCAGTCCCGAGAACGAACACACTCCCAAACAAAGAACACAAACAAAAGCCTTCCCCCCCCCCCAAGATTTGAAAGTATCTAGGTCAGATGCCAGCCAGGTTACCTGAGCTTCTTAACCCTTTACAGGGAAAAGGATTTTGGAGTCTCTGGCCAGGAGGGATTTATAGTACTGTACACAGGACAGCTATTACCCTTCCCTTTATAGTTATGACAGCTTGCTAGCCTTTTTCAATTATAAAAGAGAAGCCTTGAGCATGATCCTGCCATCTCTGATCTGCTGAACTCTAAACAGGAAGAATTTGAGCCATTGGACTGAGATCCCCAAAAAATCATTTTTGGACACCTTGAAAGATTCATGGAAGGACTCTAAGAGACTTATGGAGAATTAGCAGACATGATATCTCTGCTAACAACTGGACTCATGTATTCTGATTCAACTGTAATGTATTTTATCTGCTTGTAACTTTCATAATAACTCTCATTTCTTTTTTTCTTAATTAATAAATCTTTAGTTAGTTTACCAAGGATTGACTAACAGCATTATTTTTTGTGAGATCCTGAAGTATCCAGTGACTTTGGGTGAGTGACCAACCTTTTGGGTTGGAAGAACCTCATGTGTGGTGGTTTTGGTTTTAATAACCTTACATCATAAAGTTCAGTTTGTCTGGGTGGCATGCCAAGGGGACTGTCTGTGCTCTGTGGTAAACTAGTATAGTGATCCAAGAGTCTCCTTTTATTACTGGCTTGGTGAAATCTAATGATAGAATATACCAGCAGTTTGGGGGGTCTACCCTATTTTCTGGCAACCTGTCCTGAGTTTGGACATTCTCAGCTGTGACGCCCTGTAAGCACCACGAGAGGTATCACATGACAGGAACTATAGAAGTACAAAATATGATCATTATGTGTGTGGCATAGATAGTGGGGATATGCAACTAACCCAAACCTCCTCACAAAACCTTGACCAAAACTGTTGATATTTAAAATAGCGCAGATAACTGTTTTTTATTTTCCAATTATTTTTCATGTTTTCATTTCCAGTCTCTGGCTAGGATGGAAAGTGTAAGTGTGACAATATTAAGAGAGGCAGTTCTTGGGGTGTTCTCAGCTCAACCAGAAGCAAGTGGTACTGAAGAAACTTGTAACAAACAAAACACTGTTCTCTTGAGATTTCCAATTCAAATTTACAGACTCAAGAGGCTCAGATGGTTAAATTCTGACAATTCAAACCTGGGGCTGATTCTGCCTCAAACTTTCTGAAATTCATCCATCACAAATGCAGCAACACCAGCAACCTATGAAAAGCCAGGTCACTGAATCATAATTTTGCTTGAATCAGTAAATTATGAAATCATCCAAGTTTTCTAACTCAGACAACTGATTTAGCAAACTAATATAAATCACATGTGCAGCACTTAAGCTGCCTTAATCAAAGAAAGACCTGCAAAATAAGGAATGTCTAAACTAATCCCCTCCCATAGTGGATTGTTATTATGGCATATCAGTCCAGTTCCTAATGTGGAATTTAAAACCATAATCTTCTTCCCCAGGAATTGGATTACTTTCAACTGATCCATAATGATACCATCCCTGAACATCAGTGAGCCAAATTGTGAATTCGTTTACACTGGTGGTATAGAGACCCATTATGGTCAGTGGAGTAACACTAGAGTTACATCCTACATGAAGTCAGGTATCAGAGGGGTAGCCGTGTTAGTCTGGATCTGTAAAAAGCGACAAAGAGTCCTGTGGCACCTTATAGACCAGGGATTAGCAATCTACGGTATGCGTGCCAAAGATGGCATGCATGCTGATTTTTGATGGCATGCAGCGGTGGGCTGAGCTGGTCAGCCCGCCGCCGTTCTGGGGTTTCCGCGACCAGCTCCTGCCACCTCGGGTCCCGCAGCTAGCCCCACTCAGCGCCCGCTGCTGGCCTGGGTGAAGGAACCCCAGGCCGGCAGCGGGCTGAGACCCTGGCTGGCAGGAGCCGGCGGCCGGAACCCCAGAGCAGCAGCGGGCTGAGACACTCAGTCGCTGCTCTGGGGTTCCAGCTGCTGGCCCCTTGCCAGCCGGGGTCCCCGCCACAGCCCCGCTCTCCTTGCTTCCGGTTGCAGTTCCAGTGCAGGCCCCCTGCCAGACAGGGTCCATGCCTCCGGCCCTGCTTAGCCCTACCAGCCGCCAGCTCCACTCACCTCAGCTGCTGATCTGGGGTTCCAGCCACTGACCTCCTGCCAGCCGGTTACCAACTGATCACTCAGAAGCCTGTGTGCAGCTTAAAGTATCCCAACACGTGCCAGACATTGGAAAACTCAGCAAGGAAAAGCAAGGGCAAGGATCACACTAAACTGATAAGATCTGCATTTTAATTTAATTTTAAATAAAGCTTCTGAACCATTTTGAAAACCTTGTTTACTTTACATATAACAGTAGTTTGGTTATATAATATATAGTCTTATAGAGAGACCTTCTAAAAACGTTAAAATGTATTACTGGCACACAAAGCCTTAAATTAGAGTGTATAAATGAAGACTCGGCACACCACTTCTGAAAGGTTGCCGACCCCTGTTATAGATTAACAGACGTATTGGAGCATAAGCTTTCATGGGTGAATACCCACTTCGTCTGATGCATGAAGGAATTCCTACATGAAGGAATTCAGAAACCAATATGGGGGAATTCTATACTAGGCTCATCTTGACTAAAGAGCTAAAGAGGAACTGATCACAGAACTAAAAAATAATGATAGTTCAAGTGCAAGTGATCATGACTTGATCACATTTCTAACATGCAAACAGAACAGAATCCAGACCAGTAATATATATTCTTGGTGCATTAAAAGGGCCAATTTCATAAGACTGAAAATAACTATGAGCCAGATCAGCTGGGAGGAAGAATGTAATCAGAAAAAAGTGAATGATAATTTGAAATTGTTTAAGAACACTTTACTAGATGCCCAAAATGCCACAATCAAGAAAGAAGACTGTATTAGTTAAAAAGATGACCTAGTTTAGAGGAGAAGTGAAAACAACTATGTATTATTTTTTTACAACAAATGGAAGAAAGGGAAAGTTGATAATAATGAATATAAATCAGAAGCCAGGAATAATAGAAAATTGATAAGGAAAGCAAAGGGACACACGTAGAAATCTATCACCAACAGAGTAAGGACAATAAGAAGGAGCTTAGGTATATTAGGAACAAAAAGAATCCTAACAATAGTATTGTTCCATTAGGAGATGGAAATGGTAGAATTAATAATAATGCAGAAAAGGCAGAAATGTTCAATAAATATTTCTGTTCTGTATTTGGGAAAAATCAGATGATGTAGTCATATCATGATAATATTCTTTCTATTCCTCTTGTATCTCAGGAGGTTATTAAAGAGCAGCTACTAAAGTTAGACATTATATAATCAGCAGGTCTGGATAACTTGCATTTTAGAGATTTAAAAGAGCTGGTTGAGGAGGACTTTTTTTTTAAATATAAATTAACTTATTTCTAAACAAAAAAGTTGTTGTGAACCCAAAAGTGGAACTTCTGCCTTAAAAATGTAAAAACAAGACCAGTGAGATATAATATTATATGGCACTGTGGAAATGCATAGTCTCCATAGGAAAGAGGCAGAAGGCCCATCTCTTCAAACATTTAAAATTGGTCTGGATATGTTCCTAATGAATATACTGTTAGGAGCAGTCCTGCTCCCAACAGTACACATGGATGTACTAAATGGGGTAATAGGTCTCTGTCATCCCTAATTTATATGCTTCAGAATTACTACCATTTTGTTTTTAATTTACATCACTTTATTTTTGTTTCATTACCTTACGTCATGAGTGGCTCTTTGTGTCTTGTTATTATCAGGACCGGCTCCAGGCACCAGCCCAGCAAGCAGGTGCTTGGGGCGGCCAACGGAGAGGGGCGGCACGTCCGGCTCTTCAGGGGCAATTCGGGGGCGGGTCCCTCACTCCCTCTCGGAGTGAAGGACCAGCTGCCGAATTATCACTGAAGACTGAAGCAGCGGCGGTAGAGCCGAAGTGCCACAGAGCGCGATCGCAGTTTTATTTAATTTATTTATTTATTTATGCTGCTTGGGGCAGCAAAAACCCTGGAGCTGGCCCTGGTTATTATGGGTCAGTAATGATCCACAATGTGACTGTAAGTTGTCAAAGTAATGCAAATGGGAGCTATTTTGCTGGTTTTACATTCCTCATGTGATTCGTTAAATAATGCTCTCATCCAGCCTATACAGAGAACTTCTCTCTCTCCATCTAGCCTGTTTCTCCAAATGTCCTGGCCAAGTACTGGAAGGTTTTAAAAACTTTTTATCTGTCTCTTCAAGTGATAAATTCAACTTGTGCCACTGGCCTCTCCTATCACTCCTTGACTCCAAAAAAGCTCATGTTGGAGACTGGCTGTAAAAGTTCCTATTGATGACAGGTAACACAATCACAACAGTGTAAAAATCACAACACCAAGCCATTTCAGGTAGTCTACATTGTAGTTAAACACCTGTGTCTGGCTTGTGTCAGCTAAGTTGGATTCAGACTAAGGGTTTGGTGAGACAGCCTGGGATGCAGCCTGAGCCTGAATGCCTACACTGCAATTAAACAGCCCCTTAGCCTGTGCCCAGGGAGCCTGAGTCAGCTGGCATGGGCCAGCCATTGGTTTTAAATTGCAGTGTAGACATACCTTTAGTTCTCTATCAGCTATTCTGTGCCAGCTCAGATATTGGGTAATAAATCTTTTCTCCCAACAGGAGGAAACAGGAAGACACAGAACTACTGGCAACATAATTGCAATAATATGAAAGGCTTTGCTGATTACCAGACTTCAGTTGCCACTGCAGCTGGAAGGGATTGTGACTCTAAATTAGGATTTTCCAGTCTTGCCTATTTCTGTCAAGTTTACCTGAGGTGACTGAACTCTGAAGGCCTCTGGGACAGTAGCGCGATTGCCAGTTGCTGGTCTCTACTTTGTCTTTTTCTCTCCCTTGATTTTGGTCTGTCATCCTTACAGTCCCGGTTGGTGATGCTACTGCAGGTACAATAGACAATCCATTCGCTAGTCACCCACTTCTGCCCCTGCGTTGAAGAAGTGGGAGCACTATAAGGGTGTAGTGAGGTAAGTCCCTGGGCCCAACTACTAGAACTCTGAAAATGTCATGGTCCACTAGAAGAATTAGTTTTATTGTTTGTTTGTTTTTTAAAAATCATCTGTTTCTTATCTGTTTATTGCTAGTTTGGGCCTCTCTGATGTCAGAAATATTAAGCATATTTGTATTTGCCACTACCATGATATATACAGTGCAATAGCTGTATGTCTTCCTTATTGTGGGCTAGTGTGATGGGGCCTATCAGGCCCTTTGAGGTCACCTGCTGGAGGCCTCGTGGTCCTACCTCACCCCGCCTCAGGAAAGAGCAGTAGAGATGGGCCCTCCAGGCTGCATAGAGAGACTGTGGGGAACCAGCCAATCCGAGAGAGGCAGCAGGGAGCCACCAATCAGAGTCCAGAAGGCTCATATAAAAGGAGCTGCTGAACAGAGCAGATCGGTAACTTGCTGGCTGTAGCCAGGAGTCAGGGCCGGCTCCAGGCACCAGCCCTCCAAGCTTCTGCTTGGGGCGGCACCTGGAGAGGGGCGGCGCGGTGTGGTGCTCCGGCTCCAGCCGCCGGGGAGAGCGGGGCCACAGCCGGGCTCGCCGCCCTCCCCCCGACACTCTGGCCGCTGGGAAGAGCGGAACCCCATCTGGGCACTCCGCCCTCCCCCCGGCGCTCTGGCTGCCGGGGAGAACGGAGCCCCATCCGGGCACTCCGCCCTCCTCCCAGGGCTCCAGCCGCCCTCCCGCCCCGGTGCCCTCCCCCCGGCTGCCGGGGAGAGTAGAGCCCTGAACGGGGCTCGCCGCCCTCCTCCTGGCGCTCTGGCTGCTGGGGAGAGCAGAGCCCCGACTGGGACTTGCTGCCCTCCCCCCGGCGCTCTGGCCGCCGGGGAGAGCGGAGCCCCGACCGGGACTCGCCGCCCTCCCCCCGGCGGCCAGAGCGCCAGGGAGAGCAGAGCCCCGGCCGGGCACTCCGCCCTCCTCCCAGGGCTCCGGCCGCCCTCCTCCCCCCCCGGCACCCTCCCCCCCCTCCCGGCCGCCAGGGAGAGCGGAGCCCCGGCCGGGGCTCACCGCCCTCCCCTTGTGCCCTCCCCTGCCGCGCTGGGGGGAGGAAGGGCGGCTGGAGGCTTTTTTGCCTGGGGCGGCAAAAAAGCCAGAGCCGGCTCTGCCAGGAGTGAAAGAGTGGTACTCCTGGCTAGGTGCAGGAGTTGCAGTATCTGAACAGAGCAGTTGCTGGCTGGAACCAGAGGAACAAGGAAGGTGCTCCTGGCTGATGCCTGGGACTCAAACAAGAATTCATATAAGGGTGAAGCTGAAAGTGCTGGGACTAATAAGAGAAGTGGCCCAGGGAAACATAGCAGCAGGTAGCTAAAGGGAAGCACCGAACAGCTGCTACTTAAGGTACCCAGAGTAGTGGGTGGGCCCAGATCCCTATTCACAGGCAGAGTGGCCTAAACCCAGAGAAGGGGGAAGAAGACCCCAAAGAGGGTCAGATTTTAATTGACGTTTTTAACCCCTGAAGGAGATTGAACTGACCTAGTGACTCAACTGGAAAGCTAGGATCAGGGAGGCTCACTACAGAGCAAAGAGTCACCAGGGAGGGCCCCTGGGGCACTGGTTCATAACAGAACAGGTACCACTGGAAGCTAGCCCAAGAGGGGCTCGGGGTCAGTTTGGAAGCTAGCCCAGGAGGGGCCAAGGCTAATCAGGGTACTGTGATAGGTCCTGTTAGATTGACTGAGAACCAAGCCCGGAGAAAGGGCTACAGACTGAGATGTTACTGTGAGAGGCCCTGCTGGATTTGTACCCTGGAAAAGGTCTATTTTGTTTGTGCACCTACAGACTGTGTGTGACTCAGCTGGAGGGCCAGGTCACTGAAAACCTGCTTGAGACGTTTAACTATTAACAGGGGTCACTGCAAGCAGAGCAAAAGTGAGAGAGTGCAGGTGCAGACACACCTGGCCAACAGGGGTGCTCACTTGAGGTGATTGGCCCTGTCACAATTAGATTTTAGCCTATCCCTAGGTGGCTTCACAGGTAACTAAGGGAGTTGTAGAAGAGTGGACTGACCTCTGGCACACCCCCATGTGGCATGGTGTGGCAGGGAGTGCTAGATGAGGAGAGCCTGCTGACAGCTGCTTTTCCCTGCTGTTGTCTACTTCTTTTGACTCAGCCCTCCAGCCAGGTCATGTATACTCCCAGCCTGCACCGTCCAACAAACAAACAACTGCCTCAATTTGATTCTTTGATCTGAATCTGGACTCACTGGTCATTCCACCCCTAGTCTCTAGGGTCTTTGCACCACCTTTCTCAGAGGCCTGTAATGGAACCCAGGTCCTCCCTCTCCATGGGGTTCCAGCCCAGGACATTGTAGTAAGCAAGAAAATTCTGTCTGTTCAGACCCCTGCTTCCTCCCTGGACATTGTTTGAAAATGTGATGTTCTCATCTGACAGTTGTGTGAGAGACTGGCGAAGGCTACATGAAGCCACCATGTCATATGGATTTGCTTATAATGCAGTAATAATAATTCACATATACATTTTATAGTCTAGGCACTAAAGCCTAAAACAGCCTTCATCTAAATCCTGACACGTACATTTTTTCCCTAGCAGAACAGAACCTAAATATTTGGTAAGTGGTGTAATGCAGTGGTAAAACGATAAAAATCATATTTAGCTGAAATTGTTCTTCACTGACCTCTTGTTTCTTTTGGCTCAAGTAAGAAGAAAAAAATTGGAAAAGAAAGGCCTAATGAAAGTGGGGAGTAATGGTGCCAGACATAGGATGTGACCTGTCAAAGTACTGATCTCTGGAGAAAGCTGTAGGGATCTTAGCCCAGTTGGCAGCTACTGTTGAAGCTTCTTACCCCAGTGTCACACTGAGCATCGTAGAGGCAAGCAGCCTGGGATTTTCTTCCCTGTGCTTTAACTAACTGGCTATCTTAAGAATCTTATAAGAAAAGCATGTTTTTCCAATCATTTCCAGGTGAAACCTCTTCTTCTTCTTTACTCTAGGGCATGTTTCTCTGCATGGTGCATCAGTGATGAAAACTGGATGGATTTCAATTTGCTTAGGTTAAGATATTCATGTCTTTACATATTAGACTCTTCTTGTGATATTATTACCAGAACATCCAAGGTATTTAAACATGGATTGGGCAAAGAATTGGAGAATACACTGTCAAGACCATCTGAGTTTTCAATACAGAAGTAAGGACTAGAACTGAAGTCAATGGGTGTCTTTCCACTGACTTCAGTGGGCTTTGGCTCAGATTCTAAATGGCCGAAGGAGTCTCTTCCCTTTCTAATTCTTATGGCTCTAGAACATTCCCCTCCTGTATATAGTGGCAGAGAGATGGGGGAGTGGGCATCTCCATTACCCTTTGTGATCTCATCCTTGATGTATACTCCATAGGCCACATTTCCTCACAGGCAGTGACTAAGAGATAAGGGCTTGTCTAAGTCAGGGGTATCTGGAAATTTGCCAACTTATTTTTTCCCAGGCTGTCTCCTCTAACAAAACTCCACATTTTGTTGTTGTTGTTTTTTTGTTTGTTTGTTTTGGAGCTACTTTAATAAAACTTTTCTGTCACATTACTATCCACAAGTAGGCATTTAAGTCGCAAAGCTGCACTTCTGGAAATGTCCAGCCAGTAAAGAAAAGGAGGACAAGAGACATGTAGGGGGTAATGGTGTTACTCGAGAGATACTTTTCAACTAATTTACAGCATAGATTTTCCTCATACTTAAAGGTAGTATTAATTATTATTATTCTGTGATAAGGATCAGAGCCCCAGTGTTCTAGGTATTGTACAAACATATATTTGAACCTCTTTGGTCTGGAAACTGAACCAAAAATTTAACAAGAATGGTCTTTCTTATGAGATTTCCCAAGCTTCTGATTATGAATGGATGAAAATGCCACAAGAACAGCACCTATCTATCTAGGTTTTACATGATGATCATCTCCGTGGTATTTGAGTGTTCATGGTAGGAAGTGCTAAAATGAAAATAAAAGGTGAACAAACATTTTCAAACCTCAGAAAGGTCTGGCTATGATTCATTGAATTATGAATGAAATATCAGGTTAATTCTTGTTTTATCTATAGTGGCTCAGCTAATCTTATTCTAAATTAATACATTGCATATCCAAGGTAAACACTTAAAGTAGGCTAAAATGCTATTCTTTCATCTCTAGTCTACTTTAAAAAATCCCACAGAGGAGATCATTTGTAGTTTTGAGACCATAACATAAGAATGGCCATACTCGATCAGATATTTTTTGTTATTTTGGGGCTTACATATAGTTTGAACCTCTATTATGGTGGGGTTTTTTTAAGTTTCCATGCAGCTTGCAGGCATTTCACTCTTGTGATCATTCCTTTTAATTTCCATTTAACTTTCCATTCATTTTTTGTATAGCTCCCCTTTCTAAAGTTAAATGTGTCTGTGACGAGTTTCTTTGGTATTTCCCCCCCCCCCCACATGACTGTTAAATCTTGGGTAATGGTTGCTATTACCAAGCAGTTCGGCTATATTCACCTCTTGGACCAGATCCTGTGTTCTATTTAGAATTAAATCAATAACTGCTTTTACCTTTGTAGGTTCCAGGACTAGCAGCTCCAAAGAAGCAGGCATTAATAGTGTCTAGAAATTGTCTCTCTGCACCCATCCTGAGGCGACATGTTCCCAGTCAATATGGCAATAGTTGAAATCCCCCATTATTATTAGGTTTTCTGTTTTTGTAATCTCTCTAATCAACCTGCGCATTTCACAATCACCATTACTATCCTGGTCAGGGGGTTAGTGGTATATTCCTACTGCCATACTCTTATTATTCAAGCATGAAACTTCTATCCATTAAGATTTTTACTATATTTGACAATATGCTTTCATATATAATGCCATTCCCTCACCAGTATGACCTACTCTGTCATTCCTATATATTTTGTACCCTGGTATTACCATATCCCATTGATTATCATAATTCCACCAAGTTTCTGTGATCCCCTTTATATCAATGTCCTCATTTAATACCAGGTATTGAAGTTCACCCATCTCAGTATTTAGATTTCTTGCATTTGTATACAAGCACTTAAAACGTTTGTCAATATTTAATTGCCTGCCTTCATGTGATATAATTGAATAGGACTCCTTTTGTTTGACTGAGTCTCTTCAGTTCCTACCTCTACTTTATCAGCTTCTATATTCTCCTCTTTTTAGTAGGCTATAGAGTATTTCCTTTCATAAATCCTCCCCTAAGGGTTGTGTCAGTCTGAACCATGTGCTCCTCTGCATTTGTCAGCTTTCCCCCAGTCCTTAGTTTAAAAAATCCTCTATGTCATTTTTAATTTTTCACAACAGCAAACTTGTTCCTTTATGGTTTAGGTGGATCCCATCCTTCCTGTATAGGCTCCTCCTTTCCCCAAAGGTCTCCCAGTTCCTAATAAACCTAAACCCCTCCTCCGAACACCATCATCTTATCCACTCATTAAGACCGGGCAGTTCTGCCTGTCTAACTGGCCTTGCATTTCAGAACATGATACTGTGGAGGTCCTGGACATCAGTCTCTTACCTAATAGGCCAAATTTAGGCTCCAGGATCTCCTTCCTACCTTTCTTTATGTCTTTGGTACCTAAATGTACCACAACCACCAGCTCCTCCCCAGTACCGTCTGTCTAGATATCTTGAGAGGTCTACAACCTTTGCACCTAGCAGACAATTCGCCATGCAGTTCTCTGGTCATCACAAACACAGCTATCTATATTTCTAATAATTGAATCCTCTATTACTATTACCTGTTTCTTCCTAATAACTGGGGTACCATCAGCATGAGAGGTGTCCTCAGTGCGAGAGGATACCATGACATCAACTAGAAGGAAGGTCCCAACTATGGGAACATTTCCCTCCACTCCAGGTTATTGTTCTCCTTCCCAGAGACCTTCATCCTCCTCAACATCAGAGAGGCTGTTGGACTGCGGGTGGGACTGCTCTACTGTACCCCGGAAAGTCTCATCTATGTACTTCTCAGCCTCCCATAGCTCCTCCAGTTCAGCTACTCTGGTCTCAAGAGCCTATACTCAGTCTCTGAAGGCCAGGAGCTCCTTGAACCAAGTGCACACATACATCACCTGCCCCCCAGGCAAGGTAATCATACATAATGCATTCAGTGCAATAAACTGGATAAACCCTACTCTGCTGCTGAACTTCGGCCCGCATTATTTTTACTCTTCCAGGAGCTTTTTTTATTGTTTGTGTATGGTTTTTTTCTGTTGTGGTATAATGGTTATTGGCCTAAGTTTAGAGAATGTTTATTAGGTATATCTGACTCTCACAGTCTCTTTCTAAATGCCCTCGTAAAACTCCCCTGTTCACTAGCTCCTCTGGTTAAGAGCTGGTGTTTTAAGCCCTTGTTCTCCCTGAATTAGCTCCACGCCCTTGTCAAGGAAGGTTTTATATTTCATTTTGAGAGGTTTTTATATTTTTATTCTGCATTATGCATTAAAGCTACATCATCATACTCACATTAGCTTTAGAAAGAGATTCTCTGACCATCCTTTTCTTTTCATAGATTTCTTTCTTTTGGGTAAGATGAAAAAATAAATAATTATATTAGCAACTTGGCCAGCTGCAGTGGAAAGGAAATGATGATGGGCTGCACCCAAGATAAAACAACATGCCTATTTCATCAATGCCTATTCATGAACTTTCATCTACTTTGATTTAGAACTGAGGTTTTGAAATATTTTAATGAAGAGAATGAAACTTGCTCCAAACAAAACGCCAGCACAGATGTCAAAGCCAATAAATATCATACCTTATACTCAGACAATAAACTACAAACACCAAAAAGGGATTACCTTTCTTAATTAATAAGAATATACAAGATAGAGACGGTTTCTAAAGACGTCAAGGGAAAGGGGCGGAGTTCACTAATAGCAGTTTCTAGCCTTCATCATGTTGGACAGCTCTTAGAAAAATCACACATACACATACTATGAGCAAAGACCCCTCTCCCTCAGTTATTTCTGATATGATTCATCATATTCAGAAGTGTTATGGTACACATTTAAGTTTGTACCAAAAACTAATCATGATCTGCACTGTTAGGACTCCTTGACAAATGTGATCAATTAATGTGTAAATTACTGATGGCTTACACTCTCTGAGTGGGTCCAAAGAATTCCTAGCTTATTTTTATTGAGTAAACAGGTGGTTATCAGTGCACTTTGAAGTTAAGAAATGAAGCTAAAGCAGAGCTTTAAGAGATTGGATGGCCCACCAGCTTGGTAATTGGCTTTAGTGTTTTTCACATTTAGGTCACTGTTTCAAATTTGTCTCAGATTAATACTTCACAGGAGTCGTTATCATCCGCTAGTTCAGTGAGCAGCATTTATGAAATAAGTTAGTGGTCTCAATCAAGTTCCTAGTGGCAAATAACCACATGACAAGTGACACCTAATTGATAAGGAAGGACAAGCCAATTTGACTAAAATAAGAGTCCAAGTCTTCACTCAGTTTATTACCACACTTGAACCAAGCCATTTTTTGAGATATTAGGATGTTTGCATAAGCTTTATTACTTTCCTATTTCTAGGTAGCACTGCAACTGAAAGTGAAAAAATACCATAAGAAAAGTCCTTGCTATATTTCCAGATGCCAGAAGACTGGACCAGGAGATGCAGTGGGACCAACGAGCCTATTCTATTCTAGTTCTTAGATAGTTCTTTTCACCATAATAGCTGAGCATCTTTCAAAAGTGCATTAATCAACATGATACCATCTGCCAGATGTGGTTCTTACTTTTTCTCTTCTTTTCTCCCAAAGGAAATTGAGTGTGTGTATTTAATCATTTAACATATTAGATGTACACACTGCTATGTATTTATGTTGGAGGAAGAAAGGTTGACGTGCATTGCATGTGGAGCAGAAGGTGGTAAAGTTTGTGAGGGTCCTTAGTTCCTATAGGAGTTCATTCAGAGTCTTGGACCAGCCCTGAGAAAGTTTTGCCTCTGGCACAGATGAGCTTTTCCTTGCTGAGAACAGTGCCTGACAAATGGAGCTGTTGACTCTGGTCATTGTCTCAGAGCTTTAGACAATCTTTTAGATTTCCTGGGCCCAGGTCACTGAGCATATTTAAGATATGGATCTCAAGCCCTTGAACTTGACATTCTCTGGAAAGCCAACCTAGATAGCAGAGGCAGAGCCTCTAAACCTTAACCCTAAACCTAGCAGTGTAGAGGACACATCTGATGTATTTGTGATAGCCTATGCTACAGAGGAGATGCATATACTATGCTAGTTGGAATTTTTTGAGTCAGGAGGGTTTCAGAAGAGATTGCATGCATACACTGCCAGATAACATGTGGCTGTGCAGAGAAGTCACAAGAAGTATCCTGTCCATCCGTGCCTGTCCTGTCCTGTGATCACTGCACAAGGGCTATAGGTGTGCGTAGGGATCGCTCCCACCCTGCAGCCTGGAGACACAGTTAATCCCATTGGAGCCAGAGAGGATACAGAGCCATATCCTTCTCCTTGAATACCTGGCCCACTGAGCTGGACATCTTCAGGGAGGGGAATAGGCCGCACTGTGCATTCATCCTGTGTATTGTAGAGATGCATGTGTGTGTGTGTGCAGGGTGGGGGGGTAATTACACAACCTGACTCACAGTCATTTCTAGGATGCATAAAAGTCAGTGAGGCTATGTGCTGCCCCCAGGCTGGAGCACAAATTAACTGCTACAATCTGACCAGCTGCAGTTATTTGAGACACATGGGACCACCAGATTCCCTCCATGAAGACAGAATTGCAGGGCTTTGCTAGTGCAAAGCTGTCCTACAGCCAAGTTAGCCAGCCACAGGAAAATCACCCCAGAATAGGCAGCTGGTGGCACAGAACTTCTGTAGTAGCTCATTCGTAACAGAGTCTACTGTCCTGGGCATTGCCAGTTGCAGTAATACCCCCTTGGAGCTAGTGAGAGCCAGCTGTCAGGCTGTTCTAAGTTGCATGGGGGGAGTGGGGGACAAGAATGGTGCAGAGCAGTTCCAGCGTGCTGTCTTAAAACCACCCTTTGCTCTCACACAAGGCCAGGGGCACAATGAGGTGGAGGGAGGGGGCCACTCCCTGTCAGCCCCTGACTGGAGCTAGACATGTGGTCTGGCAGGCCTCGGTCCCTTCGGACAGATTAATCTATTTTTATTATGTTTCTTGATCATTAAAAATTTTCATAAAGTAGTACTGAAGAATAGAGTTAATTCCCTTTGTTCTGTTTGGACGTGACTGTGCGGAGGTTGACCCTGTGCAATCCTTGCTGAAAATCCTCAATGACTGAATTCTGGATCTCCATGTGCTTTTCTCTGGGAATTGTGTTCAAGCACTAGAGGAGGAGCAATAAAGTAAATTCTAGCCCTCCCAGAGGTTACTCATTTACTTTCACAGTTCACAGTATATTTATGTATTTAATGCTGAACTAAGGAATAAAGTAAAACCATATGTTTATTTCCTATGAATATAAGGGCTAAAAAAAGGATCCTCACTTCAGCCCACAAAAAAGCACATACAATTACATACTTAAAATGTATCCAAATAATTACCATGAATGCATGCACAAGTAGTCAGTTGCATGTGCACGTATTGTATTTGCACACCTACAGACGGTCAAAATCTGGCCCATAAAATAAACCTAACTTTAAGGAACGGATTGCATTTAAAATAGACCAAAATATGTTTGGATGAGTAAAATGTCCATTTTAAAAAAAATATGGCTAACAATAAAGTTTAAAAGAACAGCTCAAAGGAAAATGACACTGACTCATTTTAAGCACTGCCCAAAGTAGAAACAATATCTGAACCGAAATTAAAAGAGCATTTATGGAGATGAGGAAATGACTAGAATACTAAAAAAATAAAGTGTTGAATCTTAATGATTTAATTAAAAGTCATGGGAATTCCAGATGATGAATCTCTAAACCCCCTTTTGCCACTTTCTAGAACTTTATTTAAATAATTTTGCATAGGTGTTATTATTTATTGTTTGTATTATGTAGCACTTAGAGGTTAAAACCAAGCTCTAGACCAAGTTGTGCTAGATTTAGTACATTCCTTTGAATTCAAAGCAACAGACTTGGAGCAATTATGGAACTACTGACACAATTCAAAATGAAAACATAAACCTGTTCTCTTAATTCTTCCATACTGCAATTAATCTATACAAGAAATGATTCTATCAAATTGGATTTAAAACATTAACAAAGAAAGCAGCAAGTCCTACTACATTGTTGTGGGGCATGGAAATTGCATATTCAGTCAGATATTTTAGAGAATCCCACATTCCAATTTACAGCTAAATATAATGAACTGCTTGTGTGTCCAGTTTCAGTCATAAAAATTAATAATAATTTGGTTATGTCATTATGCAGTTAGAATTATGATACTGTGTTTGGGCAATAGAGGAGAGATAATAACGTTATAAACTACTATAAAAATCAAAATAAAACCCCAGATTGGAGAGTTTAGTAGGGGGGAAATAAATTCACTGGTTCATTTCTTTAGTCAGTTTCTCTTCCTATATATACATTTTGTAATCGGACAAAAGTATATAGGAAGAATAAAACAGTTCTCAGTTGTGCCTTCCTAACTCCCATTGTATTCCAGGGGAGTTGTGTAGTCATATCAGAAGGTATAATTTGGCCCATATGTATGATGTTGATAAACAATAGTGCGTGGTTGTTTTAGAGAATTGCTGAGGCTGGAATTGCCTGCAGTATTTTGTTTCATCTCGTTGGGCAGTTGCCCTGTAGCATATGTCATGCAAGAAGTTAACATCTTGAAAAGACACTAACCACAAGAACTGTATCCCAGCAACTGCCAGAATGATTTAATATTTTTGTAATGAATAAGGGGACGTTGTTTTAAAGACATAAGGGTGGGGCTACCTGGAGCTCTTTGTTTAGGCTCAGGAGAATGCTGCTTGTTTCTGTTGCAGTGACTTGAACAATATAAATTTTTTACAGAATCAAGCTACCAGCCAATAGACCATATTCATATGTTGCATACAGTGCCTTGTTTACATCAACTAATATGGCACAGCTTCAACTCCCCTAGTAGCTTTTGCACTTCGCCCCTGGAAACAGGGCCGGCTCCAGGCACCAGCGCAGGAAACAAGTGCTAGGGGCGGCCAATGGAAAGGGGCAGCATGTCCGGGTCTTCGGCGACAATTCGGCGGCGGGTCCCTCAGTCCCTCTCGGAGGGAAGGACCGACCGCCGAATTGCCGCCGAAGAATGAAGCGGCACGATAGAGCAGCCACCGAAATGCCGCCGATCGCGGCTTTTCTTTTTTTTTTTTTCTCTTCGCCGCTTGGGGCGGCAAAAAAGCTGGAGCCGGCCCTGCCTGGAAACGTAATCAATGCTAATTTTAGCTGAAATAAATTGGTGAAAGGCTTTACATCAATTGTCACAAATAACATAGTACAAAGGAAAACAATACAAATAAATAGATAATAATTAATTAATTAATAATAGTTTACATTACACATATATGTTCAACTTGGTATACTAAATAATATTCCTGCACATTCATACTAACGCTTTAAAATAAATAGCTAATATTTCAGATATATTAAAATTAATGTTGGTTCTAAGGCTACCCAGAATGCTAAGCTTAGAATAAGATAAATAAATATAAATATGCTGTAATTCAAACTTCTGAAGATACTAAATGATCTTTGAGTTCATATTTTTCATTGTCAAGGACTCATGAATAATTAGATCAGTCCTCAAAAGAGGTTTGTTGTGGGAAGCTCTATTACAGCACAAGAGAAGCCTGATTTATGGGATAGTCACCTGTTGTTTTGTTTTGTGTTTTGTTTTGTTTTTTGAGATAGTACAGATGTTCAACTGGATTCAATAATTACATTTTATTATCTGAAAGGAATTCAAATCATATTATTCCCTTTTTTCCTGGGATTTTCCCCTCCTCCTCTCATCCCCACCCCCATTTTAGCTTTATCCTCCAGAAGGTCTCTCCTGTTTGAGATGGCCTTACATTAGCCATGTACACCACAGACAGCTGTGCTTTCTGCCTAACGTTATTCAGTATATGCCTCAATATTTGTGGTCCACTTCAACTGTTCTTTACAGGCAGAAGTGGAAGGATCACATATGAATGATGGAAGGGGTCAGTTATTCAAGGCTTAATGCAAGGAATATGCAAGAATCACAACTAGTTAAGGACATAGATCATGTATGATCCTTGCATGTTGGCATCATCCAGAGGTTGTCTTTATACTTTTACTGGAATGGGACTATCTTCAATGATCAAAGAATAGGTAGGCTTGTGACAAGTGCTTAGTCCAATTAATATCTACTTAAAAGTACTTGATTGACTTTCCATAAGATTTGATATGGAGCACCTTGCTGTGGAAAAGTATCTTAAATGAAGCCACCATATTAAAACAAATTAGGTTTAAGTTACTTAGGATTAAGTTCAAAGTCAGTCTCTACTATGGCTAAGTAACAACCTGGAATAGTTTTTAGGTAGTTTATTCAGTTTCTAAAATAAATTAATCTGTCCTTAATTTGAAAACACCAATTTACCATCTGATCTTTCTCCTATTCTTAAATATAACTTTAAAACTTTTGTGGAACTAGGTCACTGACTGAACTGTAGCATTTTGCTCAATGTACAAGTCAAACAAGGCAGACAAAGTGTAAATTCTCAGGAGCTGGCAGAATTAACAAGTATTCTGCTGAGTGACTCAATTTTCAAATTATTAATGACTTCTCTCTGCCAACATGAAAGAATTTTGTAACTTTAGATGTCTTCTAAAGCCATGTATCTTATTAATTTTAAGACATGTCAGTGTAATCAGTCATACGAAAATGGAAAACTCATTGAATATAAATTATTCCATTAGGTATTTCTTTATGGCATCCAGGGTTTTTTTTGAGAGAAATTCATGAGGCTGCATTTGTAAGTCAACTGTATCTTAAAAATGAAATAATTTATAATATGGACAAAAATCAAAGCGTGTTTTACTTTACACAATACTAACTTGGGATCTGATCTTGCTCCCAGTGAAATCACTGGGAATTTTATTACTAGCTTCAGTGGAAGATTAATCCAGCTATTGGTTTTGATTTTCAATTTCATAGTTTGAGAGAACAAAACTTGATTTTCTAGTATGCTCTGTAGAAAAAGATTTCTGTTCCTAGAGTCTGATGCTGTATTCCCCAAGGCCAGAGACCCTTTGGCTTCAAAGCGGGAGCTAGCTAAGCAGTAATTCAGGATCTGGTCACTAGATCTGTACCAGCCAATGATGTCAGAGCGTGACAATTCGGTATAAATGTTAGAAATTTGGGGTTTGGAAGAGGTGTTACTAGGTGTCCAGAGGCTCATCATCATTACACATAATAAGCCTGGTTTTAAAATATGCTCTATTTTTATGACAGCAAGTTTGTGTCTGCAAGCAATTGCAGATGCAATATTGTGACTACTATTAATAGAGGGAACATGTGTTAGCATGTAGCTGTCTGTGATGGGTGTAGCCTGATTCTTTAATGATTAATAACTGTAGTGTTTGGCAATTGATACTAATTTAATGAGCTGGGGGGTAATAGGGTTCTATTCCCAGGATCAGACAACAAAATTAAAATTAAGGAGTTCAATATCTTGTAGACAACCTCACCATATATGGCAAAGACCCTCACACTGAGGGCAAAGCAAAGTCTTAGCCACTTTTATTGACACAATAAAGACAAGAAAGCTCCAAACCACATAAACAAATAGCAATAACACAGTATTAGGGATATCTTTGATGTCATCCCTTGCATATGCTCATATGCTTCCTGGGGGACTTGGTGGTAAGAGAGAAAGGACCAGCCCTGCCCCTGGCATGCCAAATGAGACTGATGGTCCAGACTCCCAATGTCCACAGGTCGGTGGTACATAACAGCAATGAAGAGCTGAAGGGTCAGTGATGAAAAGCTAGCCCTTGCTATATGGTGGGTTGGCCTATTATAGGGCCTGGGTACTATCATGCATATTCATTCAGATGTCCAGCCTCCCATGTCCATATCTAACTTCCTCACCCTCATAATATTGGGGTAATATTTATTCTATAGGTTAACATATTAATACCCTTGAGCGCATTACCATATACATCCACTATTGCTAAAGCAAGTTCATGGTTAAACACCTGCCAATGATTCAGTCCTAAAATATCTAAGCCCAGTATTAGTTCATGTTATCATTATGTAGAAGCTCCCTTTATTGAGCAAGCTATTCCCAGTTCCCCAAAATCTAGGGTATATAAAATGATCTGACAGTTACACTAAGGGTCATAGGCCTACTCTACTTATGATAACTTGCTTAAGCCAATGTCTTACAGGATACAGGTCTGTAGGTTCCTTGTATTACTGCTAAGTAAAGTGAATGAGCTAGCCTGAGCTCAGGTGGCTCCACCCCACTGCACCTATGAGAAATATCAGGATTGGAGGGAGGAGCTTAAGAGGGAGATCCCCTGCTCATTTGATGGTAGACCAGAAAGGAGAGCAGACCAGTTCCTGAAAAGAAGGCAGACTAAAGCAGGAGCTCCTTCGCTGCCAACGCCCCCAACCCCCCTCCCCGGAGGAAAGGGAAGGCCAGATGCTGACTCACCTTGAGAGGGAACCATTACCCTCTATTACCTGTGAGCTCAGGTGTTTTGCATTAATCCCCTGGTTGTTTGTTTGGCTACCCTGGAAGGGAAGAGACTTTAAAGTGACCTGGCTGGAGGATCAAGTCAGAGGAAGAGACAGATCATTGCAAGTGACTGTTGCCACAGGGTATATAACAGGGAGAGAGCTGCTATGCCATATCTGGCTATAAGGAGGTGCTAACAGCAAGTCAACCCACTCACAATGTCCCTGATTGTGTCAGAATTGCAACATTACAATGTGTATGTTTTATACAAAATATATATGTAATACTGCCTATATGCACATGCACATTTTACATATGCACACATATAATGTTGGGCCCTGAACTTGCAATTAGATGGACTCCTGTGCCCACCTAGATCCAGTTACAGGACTGAGTGATTTAAGAGCTTGTAGCCTCTTTACCAAACAATGATCATTTAACATTCACACACAATATTGTTGCCTCACTCTTCAATTATTAGTGGTACAGATTTCAAGACTCAATCTTGCATGACCCAGGCCTTAGGTTCAATCGCTATCACTAAGAACTCACCCAAGACCTAGGGCATTGCATTACTAATGTGGAGAGACAGAAATAATATTTTCACCTTAGTCTTTCAGTGTGTCAGGGCTGGGCCAGGGGCAGCCACTGTATCCCAGTCAGCTGCTAATCTGTGATCAAGAGTGAAGTAGGAGGATCAGGAGCAAGCCAGGTCAGAATGCAAGAAGTCAGGGTTGGGCACCAAGCTGTAGGCAGCAGGCAGATGACAGGGTCAAAGTCAAGCTGTCTCACAGGGTTGCCAACCCTCCAGGATTGCCCTGGAGTCTCCAGGAATTAAAGAATAATCTTTAATTAAATATTATGTCATGTGATGAAACTTCCAGGAATACATCCAACCAAAACTGGCAATCCTACTGGCTCAGGATACCAGGAAGTCAGGGTGCGGTGCCAGGTTACAAACAGCAATTGAATAGCAAAGTTGAGGATAAACCAGGGTCAGAAGCCAGAGTCTAGGGTCTATCGTTAGGAGATGCTAGAGCACAAGCAGCCAGTCTGTGCTGTTTTTCAGACAGCTGACCATCAAGGCTTCCTGGTTTTATACTGGTATTGGTCAATCAGTGGGCTGCGAGAGGCTGCCACTCATGTCTTGCAGGGTGGTACTTCCTGCTGAGCCATTCTTCACATAGTCCTTCCATGAATACCCAGCCTAAGCTTGTAGCAATGATGCAGAGGCACCAGCAATCCAGATTCTTCCTCCTCCACCCCCCATGGCTCCAGGTTCTTACACAGTGCTAGATTCATCTATGCCACTCTCATCAGATGTAATTTCTGGATCCAGGTTTCATTGCAGACCACACAAGTTTAGAATCATAACTTTATATTGTTTGTTTAGGGAAAAATGTCAGAAAGGAGAAGCCAATTAAATTAAAACATTTAATGGACTGATGTTTTATTTAAAGCTTCTCAAATTTTTTATTACTTTCCTTTGTGAACATGTGTAATACATTTGTGACCAATAGTTAAACTATGTTGCATTTCAGAAGGGTAGTCATTTCAGTGCTTAAACTATAGTTTACTTATATTTAAACTTTTTCCAACATCTGCCCAGTGGACATAACAACAATGACTTGAATGTTTCTTTAGCTCAAACTGTATTTCATTAATCTCATAAATCTTGGTGAGAAGGAGACATATGTGGTTTTTTGAACAGAAAGAGAGTGCAAAACTTACTGGAATGTTCAGACTCATTCTCCTTCCAAAAGTTCTATAGTGGGAAAACTTCACACATGAAATGTGTACTTTTTCCAAAGATTTCATGAGTATTTATTTCAATGTGCCTTCTCTATGCTGCCATATATAATCACTCCTTCCTAAAAATGGATATTATAAGACTTCTTGGAATACTACTTACTAGAAGTACTTTTTATTACAGTTGATATTTATGGAGTCTGAGTTGCTATTCCCCTCCGCCCCCAGTGACATTCACTGAAGACTCACTCAGTATGAAACATTTTTATTGTCATTGTATAATTTTGCTGTGCTAGAGAATTTTCAACAGCATTTAGTCTCAAATTGGCAGGCCACAGTGGTTTCAGCCTTAATATCATCACTGGCTACTTTGGAACCATGAAAGGCTATAAAATTAAGATGGTTTGCTTTCAAGGAAACAGACGGCAGAAAAAAAGAATGAGACAGGACTCGCTTATTCCTTAAGAGACTGAGGTTATGTCTACATTACCACTTATGTCGGCATAATTTATGTCACTCCGAAGTATGAATAAGCCACCTCCCTGAGTGATGTAAGTTACACTGATCTAAGCAACAGTGTGGACAGTGATGTGTGGTAAGAAAGCTTCTCAAGGACGAGCTTTTTTCCGTCAGCTTAGAGTAGCTATACAAGAGAGCTTACGGTGGTGCAGCTGCACCGTTGCAAACTCTCTTGTGTAGCCATAGCCTCAGATTAGCCCTGTAGTTTAAATTAATAAATTACATTAAGATTCTACAATATCAGCAACTTAAGAAAACGATCCAACAAACCCTTACTCACATGAGTATTCCTTATTCACATGAGTAGTCTCATGAAACTCAGGACTATAGCTGGTTGAAAAAATGTTCATTGCAAATCTTTGTCAACAAAAATGAAGTTTTTTCCCCCCCTAAACAAAAGGTTTTATGGACATTTTTTGTTTCTGTTTAAGCTTCTTGGGTTTTCAACATCTTTCGAAAACCAAAACCAACTTTTTGTTTTCATTTCATTTTAGTACATGGAATGTTTTGCTGTAGCAAAAAAAAATGTAAGCTTTGTACATTACTCTAAATTTCTGTAGACAAGCAACTCTAGTATATATCTCATTTCCCATTGGTAATAAAAATTCACACCCAACAACATGCACTGTTTAGAATAGCTTTCAATCACAAAGCCCAGGGCTGGGCTAGTCTTGTGGTTTATGGACAGGAGAGCACTATAATCTGGAGGAATGAAGTTTAAATGCTAAACTTGGTACTTCTCTCACCAGGTTAGCAGGAGTTAGGAGAGTAAGATCTCAACTCCAGGAGAAGTCCTTTGATCTGCTGCTTGGTGCTCTGGGTGTCAAAGCGTCTCTGACAATTACTTATTTCTTGTGCTCCTGGAAGATGCTGGTAACCACAGGCTTTACTTAAGCAGCAACAGTGAGGTTTCTCTAAGGTTGGTTAGCAATCCCATCTAGAGTAGGGGAGTGGGGAATAAAATGTAAATAAGCAGTCTGTTATCTTAACTCCCTTCTTACTACCATCTCCTCTGTGTATAGGCCTGACTGATCTCTAAAAACAAAACAAAAGCTCAGGTCCAGTGACATATGGAGATTGAAATATAGCTAATTTCTGTATCCAAGTTGAGGACCAGAGTGGAACATGTGAAGAGCATATTGTGCTGAAGGATATTATGGGATACTAGGTCAGTCCATATCTCAAAAATTAACTGTGTCAAGTTTTTTTTCCAATCAAAATATATCCTAAAGCAAAATATATCATCATTACCACCACATACTACACATGTACTGCTTCATAGATTTAGATAAATTACATCTGGGAAAGACCTAGTAAATCAAAAAATCTATACCCTTCCCACTGCAGGATTGCTCCTTATTATATATTTTCTAGTGCTTTGGCAAGTCCAGTTTTAAATAACCAAAGTTATGTGGCTTCTGCCTCTTCCCTTGGGAGTCTATGGCACTATGGAATACATCTTTGCAAGGATTTTTTTTTTCTTGATATTCAGCAAAATTTTCCTTTGCTTAATTTTATACCTTTACATTCATTGTATTGTTTCCATTTTTATCCTATACTAGGCCTGTGGATAAGAAAAGAAGCTTGATTTCTATTGTCAGTTTTCTCAACTGTTTGAGCAACTTCCTAGAAGAGCCCTTAGATTTTAGTCTATATAGCTGATGATGAACACAAGGTGACACTGCAGAGATACCTTGACAAGATCCATTGAATCAGCACCTCTGGAAGTAGACATTGGTTAGGATACGGGCTGCTTCAGAGCATGCAAAGTAAGAGGAAAAGCACAAAATATTGCTTTCCCCTAGATCTTACCTAACTGGTTGCTGTTGGTTTTTAATTTCTCAACAATAGACTGGTAGATGTGTGTTGCTTGTTTGATTTGTTATTGTTTTGTTTTTCAATTTTAGATAGTATTTAAAATCCAAAAGATATTCTCCACAGTAGTTGTTAATTAAATAATACATTGGGCCCAAACTACAGCTGAGTGTGCCATTATGTTTTATCAGTGCCTTGCAAGTGTGACACAAGACATCATTAGTTACTACACAATCTATTTTGTGGTGAAGTCAAGATTATGGTTTTAGACAATTGATGTCCCATCTAGGATTCCACACATTTGCTAACTCTATTTGCCATCCAGTGTATAGCGCTCTTTCTTAAATACTGGTCACTGCCCTATATTTTGCCCTCATTTACACTTTCATAAGCCCAATGACTCCAGTAGGATTGAACAGGTGTCACTATGAGCATAATTTGACACTAATGACAATTTGACATTCAAGTAAATGACTCAATGTTCAAATGAGAAATGTCAACCAAGCAGATGTCTACTTTCTTTTCTTGAGAAAGAGCAGCATTGTGAGGAGGAATGAAATTCCCAGATCTGGCAATACAGCATCTCCAAAGGCACTAAATCCACTTAGAATTTTGAAGAAAGAGTAGCTATGCCACAAGATTCCTCACTACTGTTGGCTTTGCTGTCGCAATAACAAAAATTAAACTGAAGCTTGTGGTATTTTTCCTCAGTTCAAGTTTTGTTTAGAAATAATTTTTCAAATAGATGGGTTCATTTATGTGGCCTAGGAAGGCTCTCTTTTATACATACATTTTCTACATTAGGTGATGGATACAAAGCTATCTGCAAAGTAGGTGACCATAAAGAACAAGTTAAAAGCCTGTGGAAAAGGATCAGCAAAAGGTGGGGTTCATTTCTGTGTTATTTTCTCTATGTCTCTATCATCTGTTTTTTTTAAACTCAACCAGTTCCCTGTTAAACATATTTATGCTTTTGGTAATTTATTCCATATGTTCAGTGCTATTTACTTGAAAATCTTTGCATGAACTGTCTCCTTGCTTTCAATTTCATCCTTTTTAAATTATATCCTTGTTTCTCTTATCCCCTTCAGAAGAGTAAAATCCTCTTTCAGCTCACTATACTCTCTTCTCTTGTCTTGCAGCGCATCTTTCTCTGTCTTCTCTTATACATCAAAGAATGCTGCATCCAGTTTTGCTCAAGTATTCTGAAAATTCACATTCTCATAAAAATTGAGCAGTTGCAACATATCCATTGACTTAAAGGAAGCCCTGGGTAAGAGAATGACTATATATTTTAATCTCCTACATCTAATTTAAAGACAAGATTATGGCTTTTCAGGCATTGCCTGCAATCGGTATGTGGGGACAATACTGAAATGAACAGCCCCAGGCGAGGTTTTCTGGAGGGACTGTGTCTAATCAGACTCAATACCTGTGGACTGCATGAAGAACACAGGCCAAAGTGGCCCCTGCTACACTTTGAGAGGGTGCAGCATGCAATCCCCCATGTGCCAGGCCAGCTCACTTTATACAGGGTCCTACTTTCACCTATCCTTGCCTTAGGGAAGCTCGTGTTGCTGTCAGTGCCTACCTGAAAAGTAGTCCTTGTACCCAGGACACTCAAGCATTGGGAGCGTGACCAATCCTTGTGTGCGAGTTCACGAGGGACAGAGACTAATGTCCTCTTCCAACTCTTTGGCACATCATCATAGGTCTAGTCACAATCTAGCCAAATCTAATCACAATCTAGTGCAATGAGTATGTGGTATCATATGGATCTGAGAACATTTGGATAACACACTAGGACAATTTCTGTTTTTATTTACAACTGCTTAATCTGGAGTAACTCCACTTATCTCTGTCGAGCTACTCTGGATATACACCAGTGCAAGAGAGCAAAAGTTGCCTCATCGTCCCTGCCTCAAAGATCTGAGGATTTAAAGTCTCTTTATGGCATTCCTCTACATAGAGGTAACCCCAATTTATTTCCATAGGAGTTACACATATGAAATTGAGGGCACTTTTGAGCCTTAAATAGTTTACAGTCTCCATGGAATCTGATTAATGCAGATATACTCTTAGGCCTGTTGGTATCAAAGAGCTTCATTCAGGTGAAGGGGTCCACCTGCATGTATCACATGGCAGAATCGGTGCCTACACCTAAAGCTAAGTGGTAGAATCCACATAAACTGCAATCTGAGATTGCAAATTCAAATAACAGGCAGTGTTTTTTTAAAAAAGAATCTATGAAAAATAAATATAAAAACTATGTTACTGTATTTCCATAGCTGAAACGTTAAATATTATACCCCAATGTGGGTGATACTGGAACAAACTACCAAGGTGTGATGGGGTTTAGAAACCACACAATAAGGCAGAGACAGTGGAAGGGCTGGAGCAATAATGGTCCAAGGAGGCCCCGCCCTAAGGCACTGCCGAGCATGCTCCTGGGAGAAGATAGTGGAAACTTCAGCAGCTTGGGGGGAGGAGGGAGCCTAAAGAGGCAATTTCCTGGAGAAGCACCGCAACGTGAGAGGAAGCTTCTACTGAAGGGGCAAGACTGTGAGTCTCCCTGCCCGAGATGATCCACAAGAGAGGGAGAACTCTAAGCAATGGCTCAAGAAAGTTGCAGACATCGGCCCTAGACTATGGGGAGGCAGGGAGGTTGGAAGTAAAGACTGTAAGTCAACTGTGACCATGCTGCAAACTGTGATGCAGTGGTGGTAGGAAGTGGCCCAGGGGAAGATGAGCAGTTGGGCTGGCCAAACTTAGGTCAATGCATGATGCTTCACTTTCAGGGCTCTGGGCTGGGACCCAGTGGAGAGGGATGACGCAGGTCCCCCTATCCACCCCAGACCCATGCTCCTGGCTGCAAGAGGCAGTCCAGCTAAGACCTTACCCCGAACTAACAGAAAGGCTTGAGTCGGAGGCTTGCTGACAGCCCAAACCAGTCCTCTATAGGCTGATAGAAGGACTGGAGTTGGGCCCAGACCAGTAGGCCTGCTGACTGAACAAACCATCCTGCTACACAAGGGAAGTAGTATATTCTCCATGTCTTGATACCTTCAGATCAAGACTGGATGCATCTTTGGAAGATATGCTTTAGCCAACATAAGTTATGCTTTAGTCAAACACAAGGTACTGGAATCAATACAATGGTAGCTGAGTCAAATTCTATTGCCTGTGTTATTCAGGAGATCAGACTAGATGATCTAATGGTCCCTTCTGGCATTACATTTCTTCACAGACTCATAGAATTTAAAACAATGCAAAGTTATGCTCTCCAAATAATTAAAATTCAGCCATTTAAATTTATATCGTAAGGCTCAGATGTTTATACTATAATTTCTGGGTGCTTTGCAAACCATAATTTTGATTTCTTTTGTCATAAACATACAGCTAAGGGTAGCATAAAAGCCCTCCTTACCCTGTAAAGGGTTATTCCCTCCTTTACTTGTAAAGGGTTAAGCTCAGATAACCTGGTTGGCACCTGACCAAATAAGGTGAGAAGATACTTTCAAATCTGTGGGGGAAGGTTTTTTTGGTGTTCCTTTGTTCTCTCCGGGTCACCGAGGAACCAGGGCAGGGAAAATACATCTCCCTAAGCCATATCTGAACTAAGCATCTAATATTATAGAAATAATAAGTAATAGCAAGGAAATGCATTAGATTATCTTTTGTTTTAGCTTGAGAATTTTCCCTGTGCTAAGAGGGAGGTTTATCCCTGTTTTTGTAACTTTAAAGTTTTGCCTAGAGGGGAAATCCTCTGTGTTTTGAATCTTTTTGTTACCCTGTAAAGTTATCTTCCATCCTGATTTTACAGAGGTGATTCTTTTATCTTTTTTTTAAATAAACTTCTTTTAAGAACCTGATTGTTTTTCAGTGTCCTAAAGACCCAGAGGGTTTGATCTGTGTTCACTTTGTAACCAATTGGTTAGAATATTATTCTCAAGCCGCCCCAGGAAAGGGGGTGTAGGGACTTGGGGGAATATTTTGGGTAGGTAGGGCTCCAAGTGGCCCTCCCTGAATGTTTGTTTAAATCACTTGGTGGTGGCAGCAAGGGCAAGGAAGGAATTTGTGCCTTGGGGAAATTTTAAACCTAAGCTGGTAGAATAAGCTTAGGGGGGGTTTCATGCGGGTCTCCACATCTGTACCCCAGAGTTCAGAGTGGGGAGGGAACCCTGACATCTTTGTATTTAAAATCTGTCATAACATTGCATTAACACTGTGGTATATTTTTGCATTTAATCCAACTGTGGCTGATATGTATCAAGAATGTATTCACAATTTGGAATATTGAAAAATATGAATGGAATCAATTATCACACACATAGGACAATTACATTCTTTTCCTCTCTCAGCACGTACTGTGATGTAATCTAACTTTATAGAATAATGGATTTTTTTTCATAACTATTTGAATGGAAATCGATTGGAGTAGTTTCCACATGTGTAGTTTTAGTGATGTGGGTAAAACTCTAAAGCTCAGAGATTTGGTTTGGAGAGGTAATTAAACTATTGGATACTTATTTGATTTGTAAAGTTTGGATGGTTGATAAACAAACTTTACAAACCTCTTAAGTCTACAAAAACTGCCTGAAAATCCTACCAAAATATGTTCTTTTTTACAAAACAGAGGTACACTGAAATGAAAAGTATTTTTTAAAGGGTAACAACACTTTTCCAAATCTCTGAAAAAGTTCTAGTGCAGGTTCAACTCAGCTTTTCAATGAAGCTTTGAGTCAGTTCTTATTTTCTCCAATCAGTTTTCCCATCTCTGTTAACTGTAGGGCCCAATCACCCTCTTTCATAGGAACTCTCACAGGAGGGGACTACTGAGGAGGAAACCTGCACAAGATTCTCCTTGTTGTGCTATTTGTGGTGGACCTAAATGCCCTGTGACTTCATGTTGATTCTGTATCGCCAGCACCTTCCCTGTCCCACAACTCCCTGGCTGAGTTTCTGCAGCTGAGTGCTGCTCTGGATTTACAAGAAAAGGTTGCTTTGTGTTATAACCACTAACAACTCATGCAATGACTATAGCCACACAATTGGCCAGCTCTTCACCCAGATGCAACATCTACCCTGTAGAAAGCCTCCCTGGTGAGATCTAGCCAATTAGGAGGCTATAGTCATTGCATGAGTTGCCAGTGATTATAGCACAAAGCAACCTTTTCTTGAAGATCCAGTATTTTATTTTCAAGCAATGAATGTTATAAGCAATAGCCTCTACAATACAGTTCAATACATTAGATAATTATCTCCCTAAAAAACATATTGGGCCAGAACCTCAGCAGGTTTAAAGCAGTGAAGTTCCACTGACTTCAACAGAGCTATGCCAATTTATAGCATCTAGGGATTTGGCCCATTACAACTTATTGTACATCCAACAATGTGCGAACAGAGGCAGCTACCAGGAGAGTTTTGGAGGGAGTTTGAAGAGGGACTGTGAGAGGCTCAGTACTACAGGTGATATGACTATGGCCAGCAATGGCACAGTGGTGGTGACCTGCAGCAGATGTGCCATGTTCTCTTTCCTGCTTGAAGCTGAAGAGGCTTCCTGTAAATGAAGTGTAACTTGGTATCTGTGCTGGAAGAACAGATTGTTGGATTGGAGGGGTAAGTTGAGATGCTATTAAGAATCAGAGAAGCTGAAGAGTTCCTAGATAGCCAGTTTTGGGAAAGAATGGAACACAAAGGAATCAGTGAGAGAGGAAGTCAGAAAGGAGGCCAGGCAGTTCATAACCACCAGAAGCAAGAGGTCATGTCAGCATTCTATGTGGTTGGAGACAGATGAAGATGGGCAGGCTGTAGCCACCAGAGAAGAGAAGCAGGAGAAATTCCACACAGTTAGAAGTTTTGAATCGATACTGGGTCCCCAACGTGGAAATGATGGAAGATACCTCTCAAGATCCAGTAGGTTCAAGGGAATGGAGAGATGTATGAGACACACCTGAGGATGGCAGCTCAACCTGTAAGAAAATCATTCTTACCTGCAAAGAGAGTTCTCCAACTGTCCAAGGCAGATAGATAGATAGATAGATAACATGCTGAAAGGGACAAGCAGACAGCAGGATGGGGTGCTGCCTTCCTAGAGGCAAAACATGGGATGTCATTCTAATATTAGATAGGCTTCTGAAGACGATGGGCAAGGATCCATTGATGACGCTTCATATTGGCACAAATGACACAGCGTCATGGGATATCTTGCAGTAGATAATTTCGGGGCACTTGGAAGTATGCTGAATAAGAATGTCCAAATACTCTTCTCTGAGATCATTCCTGTCCCTTGAGCAAAGGAAAACAGAAGGCACAAGATTCTGGAAGTAAATTGCTGGCTGAGTAAGTGCTGTATGATGGAGAGCTTTGGTTTTATGGAACATTGGTCCACCTTCTATGGGGAGAGGGGACTGTAAAGTTTGGATGGCCTCTACTTCAGTAGAAGGTGGACCAATCTCCTCAGGGACAGTCTGGTTAGAGTGGTCAGGAGGAGGTTAAACTAACAACGAAAGGAAAGGGTAAAAAGAGGGAAGGGATGAGCACTCAACATAAAATAGAGTTGCTGGGGAAAAATTAATCAAGGAGCCAAAGGACATTTGAATAAATTCTTTAATTGACTATACGGCAATGCTTGGGTAATAAATAAGAGGGATTGGAATTGCTCATTTATTAGCATAAATTCAGTCTATTTGGTATTACTGAAACCTGGTGGGATGATTCACACAATTGGAATCAATGGTTATAAACTATTTAGGAAGGATCAAGTGGGCAAAAGAGGAGGGGGAGTGGCACTTTGTCAAAAATGGCATTTCCTGTTTCTGAGTCACTGAACTCAGGAAAAAAAAAGGTCTTGAATGTTTAAGAAGATTGGTTTAGAAAGGGATCCTCCTGCCCTCCCACCACCTTACAAATGTGGCAATGCACTCCTGTGGAAGTGATCTCCTGGGAAGGCTGCACAGCCATGATCAAAAAGATGGCTGTGAACATATAAAGTAAGAAGGCCTGCGATTTCTCTCTTATGTCAGATAAAACTGGAGTCACTCTTGATTTACACTACTATATACACAGTGTCTTAACAGCTAAAACACAAAATGGAGTACTAGTTGGTATCTGCTACAGATCGCCAAATACTCAAAGGAACAAGATGACCACTTCCTTATGCACCTCTCTACAATGTGTGGGGGGAAAATCTGAATGATCATGGGGGACTTCAAGTTGAGTGACATTCACTGGAGGTCTCATGCTGCCAGTACTAACACAACTTTGGAATTTCTAAAGATAATGGATGACAATTTCCTAACTCAAAAAGTGTTGCAACCAATGCTAGGGAATTCTGTTAGACCTTGTCCTAACAGGTAAAGAGGAACTGATCACAGAACTAAAACTTAATGATAGCTTAGGTAGAAGTGATCATCACTATAATGTGCAAGCAGAATAAAATCCAGACCAGTAATATATATTGTTGGTTTCAGAGTAGCAGCCATGTTAGTCTGTATTCACAAAAAGAACAGGAGTACTTGTGGCACCTTAGAGACTAACAAATTTATTAGAGCATAAGCTTTCGTGGGCTACAGCCCAGTGGGCTGTCGCCCATGAAAGCTTATGCTCTAATATATTGTTGGTGCTTTAATAGGGCCAATTTCAGAAAGCTGAAAACAATTATGAGCCAAATCAGCTAGGAGGAAGACTTTAATCAGAAAAATGTGAATGATAATTGGGAATAATTTAAGAACACCTTACTAGATGCCCCAAAAGCCACAATTAAGGAAGAAGGCTGTGCTGGTTAAAAAAACAACCTAGTTTAAAGGGGAAGTGAAGTCAGCTGTACAAAATAATATATATTATATATTATATATATTACTACTATCAGCTTCCCCTTTATTCCAATTGTTGTATTTATATATATTATTTATATAAATATATAAATACAACAATTGGAATAAAGGGGAAGCTGATAGTAGTAATATATATAATATATAATATATATTATTTTTTACAGCTGACTTCACTTCCCCTTTAAACTAGGTTGTTTTTTTAACCAGCACAGCCTTCTTCCTTAATTGTGGCTTTTGGGGCATCTAGTAAGGTGTTCTTAAATTATTCCCAATTATCATTCACATTTTTCTGATTAAAGTCTTCCTCCTAGCTGATTTGGCTCATAATTGTTTTCAGCTTTCTGAAATTGGCCCTATTAAAGCACCAACAATATATTAGAGCATAAGCTTTCATGGGCGACAGCCCACTGGGCTGTAGCCCACGAAAGCTTATGCTCTAATAAATTTGTTAGTCTCTAAGGTGCCACAAGTACTCCTGTTCTTTTTGTGAATACAGACTAACATGGNATATATAAATACAACAATTGGAATAAAGGGGAAGCTGATAGTAATCAGCATATATCAGAAGTTAAGAATTGTAGAAAATAGGTAAGGGAAGCCAAGGGACACAAGGAGAAATCGATGGCCAACAGACTTAAGGACAATAAGGAGCCTTTAAAATATATGAGGAACAAAAAGAATCCTGGCAATGCTATTGGTCCATTACTAGTTGGAAGAGATAGAACTATCAATAGTAATGCAGAAAAGGTAGTAGTATTCAGTAAATATTTCTATTCTCTATCTGGGGAAAAATAGATTATATAGTCTCATCGTATGGTGATGACACTCTTTCTATTCCACTAATATCTCTAGAGGATATTAAAAAGAAGAAACTAAAGTTAGACATTTTTAAATCAGCAGGTCAAGATAACTTACATCCAAGAATTTTAAAAGAGCTGTTGGAGGAGCTTGCTGGATTGTTAATGTTGATTTTTCTATAAGTCTTGGAGCAATGCAGAAGTTCAAGAAGTATAAAGGAAATCTAATGTTGTACAATTTTTAAAAAGGGTAAAGGAGATGATCCAGGTAATTATAAACCTGTCAGCCTGACATTGATCCTGAGCAAGATAATGGAATGGCTGATATGGAACTTGATTAATAAAGAACTAACAGAGGGGAATATAAGAAATGCAAACCAGCATGGATTTATGGAAAATAGAGCCTGTCAAACTAACTTGATAACTTTTTTTTTAGATTACAAAGGTTGATAAAGGTAATAGTGTTGACATAATACACTTAGACTTCTGTAAGGTGTTTCATTTGGTAGTGCACAATAATTTGATTAAAAACTAGATTGATATAAAATTAACATGGCACACATTAAATGGATTAAAAGCTGGCTAACTGATGTAAATGTAAATGGTCCTTTCTGGCCTTACAATTGAAATTGACCACATTTACATCGTGGGTCATTAAAGAAACACCATTTGAAGAGACTGGCCACACAGTTATCCTGTCCTGTTCGAAAATGGTTCAAGGATGACCAGAGGTGCCTTGGCAGGGCAAAACCTGGTGGGAAGATGGTTGGGTCAGTGCAAGAGAGTGATTAATGACTGTCATCACTGACCGTTTGTTATGCCAAGCAGATTCCACCGTCATGTCCTGTGGTGGCATAAGTGACCATAAAGGGCATCTAAAAGACAGGCGAACTGGCAGATGGTTGAAGAGGTCTGAGTATAGAGGTAAATCACTGTTCTCATGGAGAACAGCGGGGACAATGGATCAGTGTTCACATTGCATTCCTCATCAATACCCAGCCCGGACTGAGGAAGCTAATGATCCAACCAGCAGAGTAAATTCTGTGACAAATCTTGGTCACATGCCATCTGACTATGATCCCAATTTATCGCCATCCTTGGACTTTCGAGCCATTGGACCAGTGCTTTGAATTCTTCAGCTTAATGTTGAGGGTCTGTCAGCAGCCAAGTGCAATGTCATTAGTCACATTTTCATGCTGAAAAGAATCTCAGACCAAAAACTTCTTTATGTTGGCATTACTGTGTAGGGCCTCAATCCTCCAATTTACAGTGTGTCAGTGACTTTATTGGGGCTGTTTGGTTGCAGGAGAATGTCTGAACATTATAATTTCAGTGTTGTGGTCTAGATCTCTGAAAATTAGGTTCACAATGAAAACACAAAACTCATAACTACAGTAGTGCTAGCAAGTACTACAATAATGAGGGAAAGGGGTTTATTTTTTGTTTTAAATAGGATGGCTTTCATTACCAAAATAGGTTGCTGTTCTAACAATCAAAAACAAATTTATGAATGACATCATATTCAAATTGTTTTAATAAAGGTCTGTTACAGTTCAAAATCAGATGAAAGACAAATGAACTTGAGAAAACCTATTGACACCAACAAACCCAAAATGCTCTGGATGAAATTTCAAAAAGCTCAGAGATCAAAGGAATAGGAAAAAAAGCACAAAAGAGATACCAAACTATTAATTCCTCTTCTTTTTCTAATCTTTGTCAGCTCAGTGTTTGAACTGGATGGCAGTATTAACTCAGTGTTTATATTGGATTAGAACATTCCTAACTTCTACAAAGTCCAAGATAAATATTTTAAACTGATTCTCATCAAAATCAGTTTTCTTGGATGGAGGGACTTTTTGTAATCTTTGGGGATGAGGGAGGGAGAAGGAGGGTGTCACTAAATTTTTTTGAAGTTGGGGAAAAGAAAGGGTTCACTTGTTGAGGAAGGGCAACTGATTACTTATTCTCTATCCAGGGAGAATGGAGAGTGGGCAAAACTAGGTTTCCAAACGTGTTAAAGGCTGTGTCAAGATAGTTACCCTTTGAATGAGATATGCCTAATTTTCCTTGTGTATATAGTAGTGTAAATCAAGAGTGACTCCAGTTTTATCTGACATAAGAGAGAAATCGCAGGCCTTCTTACTTTATATGTTCACAGCCATCTTTTTGATCATGGCTGTGCAGCCTTCCCAGGAGATCACTTCCACAGGAGTGCATTGCCACATTTGTAAGGTGGTGGGACGGCAGGAGGATCCCTTTCTAAACCAATCTTCTTAAAGTTTTATTGGCCTAGCAAAGCAAAGATGAACACTCCACTTGATGGGATTTCTCCATTTGGCTGGCTGTCTTTAACAGAATATTCCAGGTATCAATAGGAAGAACCCTACTGATTTGGATGGAAATTGGAAAACCAGAAAAGCCTGATTGCTACTAATCCGATTGGTGTGATTAGATAGGTTGACTACAGGGGTGAGGCAGTGACCTCAGAGGCCTGTGGCAGGGCAGTGATGCACTTTGGCTATAGGGGTGAGGCACTGAGCTCAGCATTATGGTGAAAATTAGGATTTAGATTTAGGGTGAGGGTTAGGGATTAGGATTGGAGATTAGAGTTAGGGCACCAGAGCGCTTTCTGTGCCTCCAGGGCCAAATCAAGCATATGGCAGCCTCTTGTCTACCGACTGTGGCCAGCCTCTCCCAGCCAAGCCCCTGTCCCTGGGTTTGGGGATGAGGAGCTATGCTGGCATACAGCTTGGCCTATATAAACAACAAAGAGTGCGACCCTCTAGGGGTATGTCTGCTCACACTGTGGAGTGAGCAAGAGAGAGCCTCCCAGCCAAGGTCAATGGACTCAGGCTAGGAGGGCTCACACTAGTGCTCTAAAAATAGCTGTATAGACCAGTGCTTCTCAAACTTGGGCCACCATTTGTTCAGGGAAAGCCCCTGGTGGTCCGGTTTATTTACCGGCCGCGTCTGCAGGTTCAGCCGATCGCAGCTCCCACTGGTCGCGGATCGCCGCTCCAGGCCAATGGGGGCTGCGGGAAGCGGTGTGGGCCAAGGGATGTGCTGGCCGCCGCCCCCCGCCGACCCCATTGGCCTGGAGCGGCGAACCGCGGCCAGTGGGAGCTGCGATCAGCTGAACCTGCGGACGCGGCAGGTAAACAAACCAGCCCGGACCGCCAGGGACTTTCCCTGAACAAGCAGCGGGCTGGCTTTGAGAAGCACTCGTGGTGTAGACAGTTCTTTGAAGTGATAGGGAGCTGTTAGTATTGCTGAGGCTAGCTGTGTCTCAACAGCCAATGAAAGATTTCTCCCTGGGCTCTTGCCCTCTGGAGTTCCCTCATATCCAACTAAGTTATTCAGGCTGTGCAATGGAGCAGTTGTTTGTATCTCTATGCTCTTTATCCACTCAGATCCCTTTGAAGTAGAACGCAGCAGGTCTTGTGCCTGAGTGATGCCACAAAGTAGTGTGCAGGAAAGGAAGTACAGACTTCTAGCTATTTTCCATTTCTGAGGGAAATTTGTCTGAATAGAATAGAATTAGCCAGTTTGGAATCTGTCCAAGACACCAGTATTAATCATTCCTAACTCTTGAGAAATGTGCAATGGGATCTTTGAAGATTACCCGTTTCCAGGACTTCAGATTTGTCTCCTCTGAAAGACAGGTTTGTCCTCCTCTTCCATCGCCTTTCACATGGGGAAAGTGGCAAGAATCCCTTTATACTAAGGTCACAGAGGAGTAGCATTGAAAGAAGCCTTAAAATGTTCAGTTGATATAACCTCTGAGAGAGTGAAAGATGCTGTCTGGAAATGTTTCACAAAATGAAGGTAAGAATATTGCAGATGAGCCAAGTCCACAGTGTGGAGACTGTATGATGTAATCCAGATGTATCTCAAACTGGCATTTTCAGATGGAAAGCTTTTTTTTTTCCCACAGAAGAGAGGAAAAACAATTCCAGGGGAAATCTGAAAAGTATTTAGCAGTTTAGTCCTTTGCATTTTTTTTGTCAGTAGCTAGTCTGAATATCACTTGCTCCAGTTTGCCATGCTCAATTGCTTGAATAGCAAAAAGTTACATAAATCAGCATATATATATATATATGCTTATTAAGGTTCAGGCACACAGTGGTAGTGAAGGAGAAGGTTTGCTTGTCATCCCTTCCTATTTATGCTTCCCACATGAGGGACTGCAATTTCACCGAGCCCTTAACTCAAGGGAGAACAGGGACTGTTCTGCACCTCCTCCCCCATGGGTGAACTTTAGGAGCAAGGATGGGCCTCATGACCTTAAGCTCCAGCCCTCAGTGGGACCGGCATGCAGCGGGAGCAGGCTCCACCCCATAAAAGGAATGGTAGCAGGTGTTTCCCCGGTGTTCTGGGAAGTGACAAGGAATTCTGTTTTGCTGAAGCAGAATGTGCCCCTAAGGTTGTTTCAATTCCATATGCTCCCTCTGGGCTGTGCTTAATAAGCACAAGCTAGCGCTAAATGATTAGGGCCATAAAATACTGGCACTCTGTCATTTAAACAATTTGGAAAAGCAATAAGGAAAACCTTATACAAAGAACTTACATAAAAATGCATCAATCAAAATTACTGAATACATGAAATGAAGTCCATCATTGGCGCTGCGATAGTTCCAAGAGATTTAGGTGGAAAAACTATAAGCTATAGGAAAATGAGTTGAGGGTTGGAGGATAGAAAAATAAGGAGAAAAAGGCAGCTCAAGATATGTAGCTGGTTGAAAGAAAAAAGGAGTGAAAAAAAGAATAGATTCAGACATACACTAAACTATTTAAAATTGTTATTTAATAGAGAGCTTAATGCCAAAATGTTAAATTACCTAAACATGGCCCTGAAAAATAAAATAAGGGGTTTTCTGAGTATGTAGGTTGCACTTATTACAGATTTTGAAATGAAAGCATTACGATAGAAGTCAAAGCCTGTAGTGTGGCTGAGAAAATCCAGGAAGGGTAACTTCGCTAGTTTGGACACATGCAGAAGATCAATGATGGGGACCTAGTGAAGATAGCATGGTAGGAAAGGAAGCAATGGATGGATTACAGCAAAGAAAATGGTACACAGGAGGACCTTAGTGCCACCTCAGACAGTCTAAGATGATGGATGCTTGCACAGCAACCCAACCCCAGTTGATGGAATAAGCGGAAGAAGTGGGTTGCACATATTAGTACTACTACTAGTACTGCAGTAGCACCTGGGGGCCCCAGACATGCACCAGGGCCCCACTGTGTTAGGCGCTGTACAAGCATAGCAAAGACCATCCTTGCCCCAAAGAGCTTACAGTTCAAGTATAAGACAGGATAATAGATGGGTACAACAGACAGCCTGGAGGAGCACAAGCAAACAATGAGACAGTACTAGTCAGCATAAAAAGCAGTGGTCACAACACACCAGCAGCCTAGATGTTGTCAAGTTTTTTGTAGGCATCACCACGGAGCAGAATTTTAAGGAGGGATTTGGCAAAGGATGGTGGAGTTTTGTCAATGTTTGAAGATGGGGAGCTACACTCATGCCTGAGGGGCATCATGGAAGAAAGCACAGAGATATTGTTTGAACACTGAACAAATGGGGAAATGAAGAGTAGAAGTAGGGACAATGCATGCACTAGGGAGGGTCAAGCAGGGCCATAGACCCTCTAATAATCAGTGAGGGCACAGAACTCCTCTGCATGCCCCCCCCCCCAAAAGCAGTGACATTTAAATTCCTGCACATGCCCTTGAGTGGGGGTGCAAGTATCACTAGCAAATAGGTTGTGAATGACCTTGAAAGCGAGCAGGAGTAGTTTGTGTTTGATGTGGTGGTGAAGGGGAAGCCAGAGGAAGGTGGAAAGACAGGGATGATATGGCTGAAACAATGAGCCAGGAAAATGACTTCTCCAGCAGCAATTAGATAAAATATAAGCCAAGCAAGATTGCATTTGCAAGGAGGCTGCACTGTTTGAGAGACAAGATGATGTGGGGCCTGGATAAGTGCCTTAGCTGTGTGAATGGAGAGGAAAGGATGCTCTACTGAAGTCAGTAGTGTTGCAGTCACGTAAGATCTGAATTTGATCAGTTGTTCCTAGCTAATGGAAGCCAGATGTCTCAAAACTCCATATCTAAGAGCAATTAAATATTTCTTGGTAAGTGGTGGAATAATTTCAGTTCAGCAATATTTTCCCTCCTCTGCTAATACCATAATGAACTTGCTGGCTCATTACTAGGTATCTTCCTTCCACCCCAGCTGGATATACCAAGTGTAGGGCATTGTGTGCACAGTTCACCATCCAGCCAGCAGAGGGCGCCTTAATCCGTACAAAAGAACAGGAGTACTTGTGGCACCTTAGAGACTAACAAATTTATTAGAGCATAAGCTTTCGTGGACTACAGCCCACTTCTTCGGATGCATATAGAAAGGAACATATATTGAGGAGATATATATACACACATACAGAGAGCATAAACAGGTGGGAGTTGTCTTACCAACTCTGAGAGGCCAATTAATTAAGAGAAAAAAAACTTTTGAAGTGATAATCAAGCTAGCCCAGTACAGACAGTTAAGAAGGGGAGATGTATTCTCACACTAAAAGCAGCCTGTTCCTAGCATAGGACCATAGTACCAGAAGCAGGATATAGACATGGACACAACTGCTCATGTGACAGCAAGAAGGTGACTCTATACCGTTTCCTGGACTGCCCTTAGACGATAAGTTAGGTATTGTTAGGCTGCTTTTTTGTAAAAGCCATTGTGCTTAGGGTATTCGTATCCTTATTTTTCAGCCCTAGTAACACTCTCATGTTGCTGACTTGAAATGTGATCCTTTTTGAAAGGGTCTCGCCTAGGCTAGAGCCCATGAAATCTAAAGTTTGGAGCATCTACAATACTTGCTTCAAATCTAGTGGTATACAACACATGCTACCAGACACTTAGATGAGCCTGGTGTATTGTAGAACTCATGGACAACCTGCAGAGGGGTTGGTTATAATACCAGTGTTGCTGATTATTGTATTGCAAATCTCAAAATATTTGTTTTCTTTAAAGCCCCAGCACCTGGAGTCCTGGGATTTCATAAGTTTGTAGCCCTTATGGTTGAAGAGAAAAGCTTGAAAGCATGTCCCAACTTTGTATCCTAATGGTTCAAAAGCTGAAAAGCAAATAATTATTTTAAATCTAATTATTTTTAAGGCCATATCATAATTTTTGAGATCAGACTCATTTTTGGATATTGGGGTTGGCAATGTCTGAAGATCTTTTCATATGCAGCTAAGGCTACTTAACTCAGTTGCTATGCTGCAGTTACTAAAGCAAAAGGGACTGAAATCTCCATCATCCGTCCCTCACTGCTGCCCATCACAGGAATATCTCAGCATTTCCCATGTAAAAACGACAGCAATAATGAACTTCCAGCAGAAGTCTGGGCTCTTCCTTTTCTGGGATAATAAACACTCTGGTAGGGGTGTGGTTGTTTTAGGGTTTTCTTTTGTCTCTTGGTTGAATTGTTTGTTTTTGGGGGGAGGATGACATTTAGGTAGATAAGGGTGTCAATATGACAGTTCATTGACTTTGCTCTGGATTATTGTGTCACAGATAGCTGCATTTAAGCAGCTTTAGTGGCTTCATCGTGAAGATCATTTGATGATATAGCATTAATATATAAATAAATATGGTAGTATTTTGAGACCCCATTGGGCTATCAATGTGCTAGCTGCGGTACTAACACAAGAAAGCAATCCCTGTTCTGAAAAGTTTACAATCTAAGCCACGACACATCAAGTTGACATAACAAACAGTTGGTAAGAATAGGGAAGGCAAGACAAGGAAAACAGTAATCACATTTACATAGACCAGCTGTTTACCCAGATAGATGGTTTTGAGTTGATAGGGGTTTTTAATAAATTATAGGCTGTAATTAAGATAGATACCAAAAGTCTGTCTGGATATCTACAGAGCCATCCTCTGCAGCATTACAGTAGAAGTGGATCTTGGGACAGAGTTTTATGGACTACTTTTGAAGAGGATGTGCTGTCTACAGGGGCAGCTTGAAAAACGAAAACTAGAAGATGCATTTAGGAGAAATGGAGAAAATGTGGGTGGAAGCTGCCATCATTGGCAGAGTAAATGGGACAACGGGAAACATAACAAGATGCAAGAGTGGCTGAGCAGGGAATGGCTAAGTTGTGAACAACCTTAAAGGGAAGGATCATATTGGATGCAGTGCACAAGTGGGAGCCAGTGGATGACTCAGAAGGCCTGATACTATGCAACTGAAGTTATTGGGAGTTGTACCATTGACATCAGTGAGCGCAGGATTAAATCCAAAGAGGGCAGGACATGGTCAGAATAACAGGCCATGAAGATTATTTTACCAGCAGCATCTTGATTGCTCCTCAAGGGAGCAAAATGGCTGTCAGGAAGCCCAAAGTGGAGGAGGCATGCTGGCCGCCGCTTCCCGCAGCCCCCATTGGCCTGGGGCGGCAAACCATGGCCAGTGGGAGTCACGATCGTCCGAACCTGTGGACGCAGCAGGTAAACAAACCGGCCCGGCCCACCAGGGGGCTTACCCTGGCGGGCTGCATGCCAAAGGTTGCCGATCCCTGATCTACAGGATGGGCTTTTAGGTGGCCCATGTGACATAGATTGGCTGTTCTCAGCTGGTTCCTAGTGGACAGGTGTCAACATTACAAAAAATCATCACCACACTTAGTATTATTTGGCCCTCTTGTTAATAAACTAAATGGACATGGAGAAGTAATTACCCTGTCCACTCTACGATAGCCCGTCCAGGTCCAATATGAGGCATATTGCTAAGAAAGGATGATGAGGCTTGCATTGTTGCTGTACATAGTTAGTCTTATCTGTGGATCAATAATGAACTTCAGCCATCAATCTGATATTGTAAATCCCTTCTGAGATGGCTGTGATGTCAGCTTCTGAGTCAATTTTAGGCCTGGTCTACACTAGGTAATCCACACCCCAAATGACAGTTTAACCAACCTAAACCCCAGTATAGACAGGAGAATTCTTCTGTCGACCTAACTACTGCCTCTTGGGGAGGTGGAGTACCTATGCCGACAGGAGAATCCCTCCTATTGGCATAGGTAGTGTCTTCACTGAAGTACTACAGCGGCAGTGTTGCAGTATTTTAAGTGTAAGCAACCCCTTAAAATCAATAGTCTTGCCATGAATTTTCAGTTTCAGTCTATAGCTCCCAGAAACACTAACTTTTGAATATCTGTAATATATGAGTCAACTCCTTGACTGCTTCATTGCAGCAAACAGCTGCAAAGTGTTCATATTTCATGCATTTATTACACAGTGCACCTCTGGTTGGGTGTACAACATTTCTTGGGATATGACTGTTTCCTACACATTCTGCATGTAGGCTGGAATTTGTCTCTCATAGCCTGGGAGTTCTGTCCCCTTGCCTTAAGAGTTTTATGATAATGACTTTTAACACTCAAGTGTCTGTTTATAGCTTCCAAGCTAGTTTCAGGTTTTTAAAGTTGCTCCTGCCTTTTGTTCAACTAATTCTGACAGCTTTGCTATCTGTATAGCTGTGGCTAGATTTAAATCTCTTCAATTGTAGCTGCAGTGAAAGGTTTTTGTCTGTTAACCCAATAACTGGCCTGTCTGATATTTTCATGTTTTGCACTCCTCCTAAAAAATTCAGTTTTCAGCCAATGTATGCAGAGCTCTTATAAAACATTCAGTATTTCCTCTGATTCTTGAATTCTCTGGTGAAAACATGGTCGTTCATAAAATACTTTTTTCTGAGATATAAAGTATGCATCAAAGATAGCCAGAACCCTTTCATAGTCATCTTTGTGCCTGTCATTAGTAAAGTCAAAGGATTCCAAGATATGCTTTGCCTGCTTCCCCACAGCATAAACTAAATATACCTGTATATCTCCAGTTTTTTGCAATTCAAAATTGTGCAAATCACTGCTTCCAGTCTGTCCATTATGAAGGTTTGTCAAAGCTGAAGTTCTCCGGGGCATTGAAGAGTGGCATGTTGATGAGATTTCACAACTTTTGTTGCTTTGTTCCTTCTGTTTCTGTTCTTACTTTATTCCTGACACCACGTCATGTTCCTCTGTACCAGATACGGACTGGTCACAGAGCTTGCTTATACACACCAGATGTGTTCATCATAAGATCCTTTAATGCTTTGCCAGGTATGTCTGAGGTTCATTTAACTAAGGTATTTACATATAGCACCACATAATGGCTGAATAGTATAATAGAGTTTAGCATGCTATTACAGGAATCACTGTTGTAATGTAGCTTATTATTCTTACATCTCTTTTCTGAACTCTTTCCAATTAAACCACATCTTGTTAAGAGTTTGACACTAGAAGTGGACATGGTATTGCAGTAAAAAAAGTTCTCACCAATATTATATGCAACAGTGATACCACCTTTCATTCTGCTTGACATTCCTCTCTTTATATATGAAATAATCATTTTAACTCTCAGCCACAGCATTGTATTGGGAGCTCGCTAGATTATCCACCATGACCCAAAGCACCTTTCAGAGTTACTGCTTTCCAAACACAGTCCCTCATCTTGTAAGTGTGACCCTGCATTCATTGTTCCTAGCTGTATGGCCTTGCCTTTTGAGATTGAATGTTGCTCAAATAAGCCAAGCTTACCAAATGATCCAGACCATTCTGCAGAACTCATCTGTCCCTATCATTTATCATTCCAATTTGTGTCATATGCAAACTTTACCAGCAATCATTTTATAGTCTTTCAGATCATTGATAAAGATAATTTGGTGATTTGAAGAGGTAAGTAGTTAGAGCTGAGTGTGGGCTGAGGCACAGGGGTTTAGTGGGGACAACAGGGACCTGGAAGGAAAGACTGGTGTGCTGGCTGGATACCTGGGGTGGTGGAGAGAACAGGGTCTTTACATGGAGACGTTGGAACTTGAATGGCTCTCCTAGCACTGCTGCCTTGGCTCCTTGGTGCACTGGTATGCCAGAGAGCTGACACAGCCCTCAGGTCTTCCCAGGCTTCTGCTGCCTTGGTGAGTCAGGGAAGAGCGACAACAGCATGGGAGAAGCCTTTCAAGCACCTATGCCTGAATATAGAATCACTAGGCTTCTGCCTCTCTCACAAACAGGTAGACTATACCACCCCATTCCCTTGAATCTCTGTTGCCAATCACATCCTGGGTCCCACCACCCTCAATCACCCCTTTTGTGTCCTAACTCCACTGCTTACTTCCCTTCCCCTTAGATCCCCCAGTACACCATACAAGAGTTCCACTTGAGCAAAGAGGCAGAAGTATGGATGTGAAAAGGGAACAGAGATGTCTGGTGAAGCATAGGGGAGATCTAGAGGCAGGGCAGAGGGATGTGGTGGAAGCATTGGGAAAATAGTTAATTAAAGAAGATCTGCACTCTTAACCACCTGTGTATTATGAAAGCATGGCAACATAAAGAGTTAAGATGTTATTGTGACAGCTGCTTCTTAACAGTCCAATGCTAGGATGTTGGTAATTGTGAGACTATTCCTAATCCTGTGCAAGTTAAAATAAGAAGAAAATCTGAACTCATGCTGCAGGGGAGAAATTCATCACCTGCTGCGGTCCATGAAGATTTCCTCCACCACATCTGAAATGTGTAGAATAATTCTATTAGGCAGGTGCATACTGGTATTTTCATCTTCTTTTGAAGCATTGGATTTTTGCCATTGTTGCAAGCAAAACACCCAACTGATGTATGTAAAAACTATGGCAGATGTATATGATAATCAGGTGAAAGAACTATTTACACATGTTACAGGAGGAAAACAATAATTAAATGATTAAAGATAACTCATATATGCAGTGCAGTTGTAGCTATGTTGGTCCCAGGAGACAAGGTAGGTGAGGTAATATCTTTTACTGGATCAACTTCTCTTAGTGAGAGAGACAAGCTTTCAAGCCACATAGAGCTCTTCTTCAGGTCATATCAGACCCAACCCTGCAGTTCCCATTCAAACAAAATCCACTGTCAAGTCAATGAGAGTGTTCTCTGAATAAGGAATGAAGGATCAAGCCCATGGTAAATAATTAACACCAAATGAATATAGAGGATCAAATTCAGCCTTGACTTCATCAGACAGGATTGCCTGGGTTTATGTCTGATTTGCACCAGGCAACCAGTGCAATGCAGACTTAGCAGACCTGAGTATCAGGCCTCATGTTTCACATGTCTGTTCAGCACCACACACATTTATGACGCTATATTCAATCCTAGTCCTATTAAAAAAGGGGAAATGTCTTTTTTCCCCATTGGTGTTTTTGTATGGCTGGTTTTATTTTTAAAAAGCAAATCATTCAGGAGGAACTTTCAAGAACCAGGACTATAAACAAATACCAGTATTTCAAAAATACCATATTTTCAGAAATATTCCACAGAGGGTAGAGAATAGTTTCAGTCTTAACTTTTGGAGCCTCCTAATGTTTGAATGTTCGATTTCTCATCCTTAACATTGCTCTACCACTTGGAAACATAGAAATTGCCATCCCAGATCAGACCAATGGTTCTTCTAGTCCAATATCCTGACAATGACCAGTACTAGAGAAAGGTGCAAGTTGCTACACTTAGAGAAAGTTTCATCCTAATCCTCATCCCTTAGAGGACGATTTGTTTCTCTACCCTCTCTGTCTGTTTGTCTCTTCCCCTCTCCCAATTTAGTTTGATTTAATGATAGACACATAAACTGCCTTCCTGGAGTTCTTTCCAATAACATCAGGAAGTCAATCAGAGTTTTGCCTGAGCAAATACTACAGTACTGGGTCTGCCATTGGAATGGGATGTAATATTTTAATTCATTTTATAACACAGTGAAATGCAGTTAAGTGCATACCTGGCTGTAAATTAACTCACTGTTTAAGGGCAGGATTGCCATCGCCCCTTTCAATAACAAGCATCCCCTTACTCACGTGCACTAGCTGCCTGCATCACAGGTCACAGAGCAAGGGGGAGAGAAGTCTCCATAGAGCCACTACTTCTCGTCCAACACTGGTGGGAGGAGTTTTGTCTGCATCCCTCAGTGTGCCAGCTAACCGAGCTGAGTTGGTGGAAGAAATCTGCTACCCTAAACAAATAAAATCTCTTTGTAAAAATATATACCTAACCCCAGCACAAACAAATAATGAAGACACATTTAAGATTTTAAGCATTGATTGTAGAACACTATCCATCAGACTGATATAGGCAATAGATAGTTGTTTGAAAGTCAGAGCATTCGGAGTTGTCTAAATAAAAACATTGCACATTAGAAAGGGGTAGGGAATTAAAAAGGGGTAATTAAAAAATGGAATGGATGTGCATACTGAACTAATCTCTCCATATGCAAAGTTGTCTCTCTGAATCGAGACTGGGCTGCCGTGGTGGGATAGAGAGGCTCGTACTGCAGCCACTTCCAATTCTGTGCCTGATCTATGAATAGAAAGATTTTTGTCACCTGCACTATTAATGTGGCATCTTCCACTGGCACACTGGGCCTGGTTCTCTTCTCAGTTTTACACCTGTGTAACTCCATTGACTTCAACAGAGTGACTTCTGATTTACACCAGCATGAGAAAACAATGAGACTCCCTTTGTTTCCACATGCGTTTAAGGTTTGTCCCTCTGAATCTTGTGAAAATTCTTCATTGTGCTTGTTAATTTATAGCAGATGCAACTTGAAAACCAATTTCACCCCTTTTCATAAATGTGTTAAATAAAAATGCTGAGACAAAGAAATATGGCTAGTCAAATAATGACACACAGAGAGTGGAAGGAAAAGAAATCTTTGGCTGGTCTCAAGTCTCCAGGCATTCCAAAATGTCTTACAAAAATATATTAACACTACACCACCATTTTATACATGTGGAAGTGTGAGGCTGAGGGTATTGGGTACTTTCAGTCTTACCAATAAATCACAATTATAGTAACATCTCTGTTAAATCACTGAGCTGAACCACTGTGAGAATTTGCAAAATATTTAATGGCATAGAGAATAGGAAATTTTCAGGTTCACACAGACATCAGGGTTTGTAAATGAGCTTTGCCTTCAATTCTTCCATATTAAAGTATTTTCATCTGTAAATTTAAATCTTTCTTTAAAAATATATGACCCATGTGTCCAGGCGAGAAGTGATCAAGAGTCACTCATTCAAAAATTTTGTTTCTAATTGATTAGCCAGGTAGTTCCTATAATATAAACTGTTATAGGTCAATTCTAGTCACACTATAGTATCCCCTCAGCTGCCTTTATGTCTGTTCCCATGCACTGTTCTTATAGTGGAGTTCTGCTCTCACTAAATCCTCAGCTTTCACTCTGACTCCAGTCAATCTTAGAAACCTTTATTTATAATTTCTAAAGATAAGGGACCTGATCTTGCAACCATTACTCATGTGAGTACTCCCACTGCCTTCACACCAGACTATTTTGACAACTGGTCAGTGACAGTCTTTCTAGAACTCAAAGGTATCAGCAACAATCAAAACTTTCCATCCTCTACCATTTGTCATAAAACATGCAGACTTCCTGAGAACAGTTGCTCCCCCTCAATTTGGTTGACATACGTGTTTGGTAAATTACAAAACTTTCTTCACACTTACATTAATAGTTTAAATCATTGAATTATGTGGTAGGGGACTGTGCAGATTCTTTAATAGTCAGAACTCATTTCTACAGTCCTGATAGAGGGTTTTTTTCAGCTGCCAACATGTGAGTTGATGACAGTACCACGTTCATCTTTTTCTACAAAAGAGAAAACACCTCTATATATAAAAAGCAAATCAAACTGTTTCTGCTTTTTTTTTTGGAAGTTTGCATGCCATCTAATCACAATATTTTGCTCAACATCCAAACCTAAAGTTACAATTACTTTGTTTATGTACTGTACATGTTCTAACAGTATTCCAATGTACTGTAGCCCAGTACAAATAAAGTAACTCCTCACTTAACGTTGTAGTTATGTTCCTCAAAAATGCGACTTTAAGCAAAACGATGTTAAGTGAATCCAATTTCCCCATAAGAATTAATGTAAATGGGGGGGGGTTAAGTTCCAGGGAAATTTTTTTGTATTATATATATATATATATATACACACACAGACAGTATAAGTTTTAAACAAACAATTTAATACTGGTACACAGCGATGATGATTGTGAAGCTTGGTTGAGGTGGTGAAGTCAGAGGGTAGGATATTTCCCAGGGAATGCCTTACTGCTAAATGATGATCTAGCAATCATCTGAGCCCTCAAGGGTTAACCCATTGTTGTTAATGTAGCCTCACACTCTACAAGGCAGCACAAATGGAGGGAGGGGAGACAGCATGGAAGACAGAGACCATGTGTGTGAGAGATGCGTATTGCCCCTTTAAGTACGCTGACCCCACTCTAAGTACATTGCCTTTTTAAGTACATCAGCAAGTTGAGACAGAAGCTGCTGCCAGGAAGCTCCCTCCGTCCTGAGCCCTGTGGTGTTCCCCCTGTCCTCCCCCCACTCTATGGAAATGGGGTAAGTGGGGTGCAGGAGCGGGGGGAGGGGGACACCCTGACATTAGCCCCCCTCTTCCTCTCTCCCCTTTCCCCCCCCCCCCCCGCACAGCAAGCAGGAGGCTCCCAGGAGCAGCTCCAAGGCAGAGGGCAGGAGCAGCACATGGCAGTGGGGGGAGGGACAGCTGAACTGCTGGCAACTGATAGTCTGCTGGGCAGCTGCTGCACGGGGAACTTAGGAGAATGGGGAGGTGATGGGGGGCTGCCGGTCCACCCTGGTTCCGAGCCCCCACCAGTTCGCTCCAACGGGCTGCACTTCCTGCAAGCAGTGGATATAGCAGGCGGCTGCCAAACGATGTTATAAGAGAGCATTGTGCAACTTTAAATGAGCATGTTCTCTAATCAATCAGCAACATAACAAAACAACATTAACCGGGATGACTTTAAGTGAGGAGTTACTGTATAGTAATTGAATCAAAAAAATGTCTGTATATCAGGTCTAATCCACATCACAACAATTACATAAGAATGGGAAATCATTTTCCACGACTACCCAGCTAGTTTGTCAAATAACATGCTGTGAAAACAGTCTTGTATGGGGCATATGCAGCAACCCACTGCTCCTGACTTTAATCATATTCAAATCCTAGTTAAAAAAAAGTTAAAATTAAACATTATTGTAAAGGCTTTGCTGGCTTTAACAAAAATTTAGTAACTCTTAAAGGCCACAGGGATCAGAGCTAGATTGAATCTCTGTAAAGGCTCCCACAGTTAGCGCAGAATGTTTTTACTGGAATTTCTTTCAACCTTTTCTCTCTGTGGGTGGTTGAAAAAATGAAGCTTCTTTTCAGGTGTTAAAACCTCTGTGCTGGTGACCTCAGTGATGCCTGAAAAGGACTGATTGGCTATAGTAAATTCATAAGCCAGAAAAAAAAATAATTTTAGAGCTATTTGGGTTAGCATGAGGTTTGTGCCATCTTTGATTTCCATAACTCCTATTTAAGACTTTGGGAGGCATACATAAACTTATGTAGATCTATGCCAAAAAATTTAACATGAGATATTCCACAGAGGCTTTGACTCTGCTTTCAATGAAGTCAACTGAGTTGACAGTTCTGCCATTGCATTCTATTGCAGTGGACTTAGGCCTTAAATATGTAAACAGACAGTCATACTGGTTACAAGTACACCTCTATCCTGATATAACCCTGTCTTCGGGAGCCAAAAAATCAAACCGCGTTATAGGTGAAACTGGTATATCGAACTTGCTTTGATCTGCCAGAGTGCGCAGCCCCGCCTCCCCGGAGCACTGCTTTACCACGTTATATCCGAATTTGTGTTATATCGGGTCGTGTTATATCGGGGTAGAGGTGTATTTCTACAATCTGGAGAAATAAAGAATTCCAAATACCATATAACAACTTCTTTAAAATGTTCTTTAAACTAAGGGACAATCGTAAAAGTCACAGTCTGTTTAAAAATGTGTCAGAATAGATTTTAATATAAATATATTCAAAATTGACGGTAACTCTTACAAGCAGATCATTTCACGAGTATTTAATGTGAGAGAAAAATGCAAAATTGCAGTACATTGGCATGCATACTGAAGCTTCCCCTCATCTCATGGTGTTATTATATATGTCAAGGTGCTCTAGTGTATTGTTCCTCCTGCTTGTTGTTAATAGAGTAAGTTCAAGAGGGCTTTGCACATGTGTCTTAGTGGGTACCAATACAAAATTTAACACAGAAAAACAACAAAGCAATAGCATGCAGACGGAGTGCCCTTACTAAGACTGGAGAAATGATTTCCAGAGCAGACATAATGGATGTATTTAATAAATCTCAAATGGAGACCTGCCCAGTGATATGTACGATGTTGAAGACAGCAACTAGCAAGACATCCTCTTTTAGCACAGGCATATGAGCCTGCTAAGAAAGGATGGAGAAGTGAACACTAGTGTGTTCTCTACCCATTTATAATCAGAGGGGAGAGCATGCTGGGTGCCTAATATCCTAGTCAGTGAGAAATTTGCTTTTTATTGGTGTGTGCTTGTATGAATTAGGTGTTAAAATTGGTGTTAGAATTGGTGATGTAATCTTAGCTTCTGACTGCCAAAGTTTGTAGTCTATTTTTGTAATAATGTGTATAATGGTGTGTCTTGTTCACATGCCCATCAAATCCACCAGTGTTCAACAAGCACTTAACATAATGGAATCATCTGCCTAAGAGTAAAAACACAAGTCAGGATGTTTGCAATGAATACACCTGCAATGAGGAGGAGAGGCATCCTGCCTTCTGACAGACTGAGTATTTGAAAAGTAGCATCTCTGATAGTCTGGAATTTGATTTGACAAGTGAACAAATGACACCAACCCACCATCATTGACTCCACGCATTAAAGCTATACTCCAAATTAATCACGGAGAAAAATATTCTTCATCAAATATAAAGCAGTGTGATGGGGCACCCACTGCTCCCATCCTCTTTGCTTCACATAGATCACTCAGAGACCTTATTTCATGTAGACACTACTGTGCCATTTATTTACAGTGTTTTACTCCACCACCTTCTACATAGTAGTGTAATCACAGTATTTACAATGTCCTCCAGTGTCACTATCCCTTCTCGAAAGATGGGGGAAAGAAAAGGTGTCTCAATGGAAAGCTCCCTTTTGTCAGGCTCTGTCTGCCTGCCTGGGCTTTTTTATCCAGTCTCCTTGTTAATGGGCTAATTAGCTCATTAGCTACCAAGCCCCAATCTGATCTGGTAATCAGGAACTCCTCTACTTAATCAGCCCCCTTCTCCAACATCCTCCCCCCGCCCCAGGCGTTATTGGTTAAACAGTGACTAGAGAGCTGGTTCAGTTGATGACTCCTAGCACTCTGTCATAAGGAGAAAATAACTTAGCGAGAGAGAGAAAGAGAGAGGGAGTTGACTGGGTTTCTACTGTAGGGCCTCATCTCTCTAGGGTGAGACAAATTGTAACTCCCCTCGCTCCCATGGAACTTTTGCCTTTGAAGCTTCTGGAGAATGTTAGGTAATCTGTTGAGCTAACGTTATTTTATATGTTGGAAGTAAGGCCACTGATTGGACATGAGACAGTGATGTAACATCTATGGGCTCTGTAAAGACCCATCTGGTTGCTGGGAGCCTTACCTCAGAGACCAAGGAGATAGCTGCTGAAATGAGCAGCTTACAGGAAACACACCAGCAGCAGTGAGATTTGAACCAGGTAACATCCTGTGTCCCTACTTGCTTGGGGCATAACCCTGAAGGCTCCGTGGCTGCAATGAACAGTTAGGGCTTGTCTACACTGCGAAGTTGTCGACAAAACTTTTGTCTTTCACTGGTACTAAAAAAAAGCCCCCCCACGAAAGACAAAAGTTTTGCTGACAACTTCGCAGTGTAGACAAGCCCTAACTTGACAAGTGGCAGTGTGAACGCGGCTTTGTCAGCAGGAGCTTTATTAACAGGTGTGTTACAAAATTCCCATTGTGGATGGGGATCTAGGGGTGTCTTCGCAATTTTCCTGTTGTATAAAAATGGCCTCACAGGGTATGTTTACACTACAGCTGGGGGTGAACCTCCCAGCCCAGATACAGACTCATGCTTGCGGGGCTCATGTTAGCTCACTAAAATTAGCAGTGTGAATGCTTGGGTCCTCAAGCCCACCTGACCCACTAGGTCTGAGCTCAGGTCGCTTTCCTGAGTCTCTGCCAGAGTCACAACATTCACACTGATATTTTTAGCTTGAATCCTGATAGTGTGAGTCTGCCTACCCAGGCTGGGAGGCTCGCTCCCAGTTGAGATGTAGACGTACCCTGAGAATTTCTTGGTTCCTCTAAGTTAAGGGAAAATATGGATTTTTGGAGACTTCCTTGATCTTTTCAGTCAGAAAGCATAGGAATCCAGTCAATATTGTGTATTTAGAGAAGAGAGAGCTACTCACTAACTGTTCAATGAAGAGGTCATGATATTGGATTTCTCCTCACCTACCCTTCTCTCCTCAGAAGAGGCGGGAACATTATCAATGATTAACTTTTTAAATAAATATTCTTTAGACATCCATTTTACTTAGGTTACATCTACACTTGGGGCTGGATAGTGGTGTGATTTCCAGCTTGCATAGACATACTCATGTTAGCTTGATATAAAATAATAGTGTAGCCATGGTAGCAAGGATAGTGGTGAACAGCGGTATGGACTGGCCACTGCGAGTACATACCCAGGAGGTACAGGTAGTTTGGACACAGGTTGTCTAGCCCATTCCATCACTTGCTGCTGCCTTTGCTACCGTAACTACATTACTACTTTTAGCATGCAGCTCAATGAGAGTTAGTGTGAGTATGTCTACTCGAGCTGGAAATCACACACCTAGCTCCAAGTCTAGATGTAGCCTTAGAATATAGGGAATTCTTTAGTTCCTAACCAAGTAACTGAACAGAACAGTCCTTTCCAGTAACGGTGATTCTTTGAAATGTCTTGTCCATGTGGATTTAAACTGTGCATGCAGCTCATGCACACAAGATCACCAAGGGAATTAAAACCAAGAGTAAAAGGCTCTATAGCCATATAAATAAGAAGGAAACGAGGAAAGAAGAATTGGGACCGCAAAGCACTAAAGATGGGTTGGAGATTAAAGATAATCTAGGCATGGATCACCCTCTCAACAAATTCTTTGCCTCAGTTTTTAATAAGGCTAGTGAAGACCTTAGAGCTAGTGGTATGGTGGTTAATGGGGACAAAGATGGAGGCAGAAATTACCACATCCAAGGTGGACGTCAAACTCGAACATCTTAATTGGACTAAATCGGGGGTCCTGGGTAATCTCCATCCAAGAATATTAAACGAACTGGCACATGAAATTGCAAGCCCAATAGCAAGGATTTTTAATGACTCTGTAAACTCTGGGATCATACCCTGTGATGGAGAATTGCTAATATTGTTCCTATTTTTAAAAGGGGTGGGGGAAGTGATCCGGAAAACTACAGGCCCATTAGTTTGACCTCAGTTGTATGCAAGATCTTGATTTACAATTCAATATTCTCTCCAGTCTAATACAAAAGCAATTGCAAATAAACAATAGTGTGTGAGGGCTGAGTTCTGTGGGATAGGTTTGTCACAGGGACAGCTGCTGTGTTGAATCTAGAAAGCAGGGCTCACCCTCTGGTGACAGTCCAATCTGTATCAGTAGGTTGATTGTAAAGGGGGGACAGGACAAATCCCCTTATGAACGATGGACAGCAGCTCCTCATCACTCAAAGCAAATGGTGGGGGAGTGGCATGGAGGAGGGTAAAAGCTAACCCCTTGTCTCTAAGGGAGCCTCGGTTTAGTGCACTGAATTGAAGAGGAGTGAAAGGGAGGAGAATCAGGGGAACAATTCCAAATAAATACTATGTTTGAGAGGGAAATCAGTGTGTACTCTCCTAAATACCCTTGGGGTCTTTGCCTGACAATTGTGTGAGGAAAGAGTATAGGTTTCCCTGATTTGGCAGACCATCTTGATTTAAATTCCCTCTTTCGGGGAGGCCTAGGAGTGAATTGTCTAGATCAGGTGTGAAATGCAGAGGCTCATCAGTGTCAACAGACTTTCAGCGTATGCACTGTGCTTATGGGTGTATGTCAGGAATGTAGTGCTGAGTGCTCTGGGGAATATATTATATTTCTGGTGCTGGGAACATGGATTCTGGGATCATTTTCCATTTGCAATGGGAGACTGGAAAATCCAATCCATATCTACGTGAGATCTGAACTACTGATAGAAAATGATGGGATCTGATCACCTGTAATGCTGAAGAGGGTCATTTATCCTGTGTGAATGAACACCATTCTCACTCTTCTGCCTAAGTGTCTGGACTGTAGGGTCTGTGCAGTCCTGTAAATTCAAGATATGTCAAGTAACAACACAATAGCTGCTTTTTTGTCCTGGTTGGGTTTCACTTTCAGGTTCTCTATGCTCCACTGTCTGGGCTGCAGACAGTAAAGGGGAGTGTTTACTTGTTCATAAACATCAGATCCAACTGGAATTTTTAAATATGTAAATATTTTTATTGGTCTTTGGTTTCCCAAAATCTTCTTTTTAAGAGATCTGGCTTTGGTCCAAATTTAAGTTTTGTGTCCTTTTTAACTGTAGAGGCCAACCTGTATTTAAAACAGCACTTCTAAAGCCATCACTCTTCATAAACACTGGCACTAATAATATCCCACAGGTCAATAGAATTTAGGTAAAAAGTTTACTGATCTGAAGCGTGTAGGTGACTTCTCTAGTGATATAGCTCAAATGGAATACTTAGTGAGCACTTTCCTCCATGTCAGTTGCAGGTAAATGCCAAATTGGCTTTGTATCATCACAACCACATCTTGCGTAGCAGAAATTCCCCCACTCTTTCTAATAAATATCCCTTTTTACATTTGGGATGTTCACTGCATACTCCATTAAGCATTTGCTTAACTCCTTCCCAGGAAAAATATAATTAGGCAAACCAATTGGTCTGGAAAATATATTAGTGCCTTTTAACATTCAGCAGCCTTGGGACATCTTTGCTGATTTTTCCAACATATTTTTATGGATATTCTCTGTTCCTTTACTGTTGCAGCTGCACCTACTTTTGTGGGCTATGGATAGCCAGAGTTCTCAGCAAACCCTGTACACACCTCATGTCATTTATCCTTTAAGCAGAACTGAATAAAAAGCAGTAATCTTCATAGCCAATTTTTCCTGACAGTGAAGGCAAGGATTTTCTGATAAAACTGATCAGAAAGGTTTTTCCAGCACACACAAGTAATATTGTTTTCTTATGTATATGTACTCTTTGTAATTGGCCAAAGTCATTCTTGGTGAAAGTCCACTGAATTCAATAGGGATGAGAGGAATACATTGTATACCTTGTATGACCTCCCACAACACTGTTTCCATTTACCCACTCCTGCAGTCTTTAGACAGGGAAGACACACTAAAATCATTGACAGTTTTCCTTACAGAAAGAGCCAAATCCTGCATTCCTTAGATAGACAAAAGTATGCTGACGTCAGTATTTTCATAATTGTCTTTTCCTTTTCATGTAGGTGGGACCTTTGCTATAGTAAAGCTATAACAAATTGCTAATAATGAAATTTTAGACCAGGGTTTCTCAACTCTGTTCATACCGAACCCCTCATTCAGCCAGTCATAATTCCTCTGCCTAGATGTGCCTCAGAATCTTTTACAGCAGTTACTATGATGCTTCAGAAAAGCTGCCTCAGAAATCAGCACAATGTTTTTTTAAGGAGAGATGGTCAGAAAAAAATTGCCTAAACTTTTTGTCAGAAAAAACAAACAAACACCTCTTTCAACAAAAATGAATTATTTCACAAAAATGTATCAACTTTGACAAAATTTGCTGTGAAAGAAAATTTTCAAAAGGAATTGTTTTTTGTTCTGGAAAAACTGAATTTTGGAAAATTTCAAAGTTGTGTTTTGGAATTTCAAAATTTCAATTAAAATTGATTTTATTTCTTTTTTAATTATTATTATTGCAGTCGTTTTATTATTTTTATTTTATTTCATGGTATGTCCATAGTAGTAGAGTATAATATGAGACCAGCTCTATTGTTTGGTTGTTCCTGCCTAATATGCACTACTGCTTCTCATAGGTCATATAACATGACATAATATTTTTTGTTATTTTATTTTTAAAATCATTAAGAGAAGCTGCTACTTATTTTTGGTTTTACTGAACCATTTAGTCAGTAATGGATATCTCCTGCATAAATTTCCCTTTCAATAAAATAGCCATTAAAAATAAACAGAAAAAAATTGACAAAATTTTTGACCAGTTTTGCTTAGAATGTAATGTTGTAAACCTTAAAATTATACCTATCCTAATTGTTCTTAAAGAAGAAATTGCTCATTTACCCACATTTAGAGATGCCTTCTGAAATCACTTGTAGCGCAAAGGCCCTGGATGGGTTGCCAGCAATAGGGATTGAACATGGAACTTCTGCATCAACCAGCATGAGACTCTAAGCTACACTTTTGAAGTCATTGGGGCTATGCACGTGTTTGTTGAGTTGAGCTGCTAATATGCCATTGTGACAAATTGCTGAGGGCACAAGCACTTGTTCTTGGATGCTAGAATTTTCCATATAAGCAACGATTTCTGTCTCCCATAGGCTAACATGACACTGACTGCATGCAAAACAGCACACCACCTAAAGCAATGTGATCCCAGTGTTCAATATTTTACTCTAGTAATGGTATTAATCTTATGGTTCTAGCAGATTTTAAATTATTCATCTTTCCTCTTCCATTTTTAAGAGCTAAATTACAATTATTTTTCTCATCCTATAGTCAAGAGTATAAGTAAGCAGCCTTCTTGAAGGTTATTACCAATGCTGCTCCATGGATCAAAGGTGACTCATGTACTAAGCAGCCATAACTCTCCTGAGCCCCAAACCCATCCTCTCCATCATGGCTCTAAATTCCAACAGTCTTGTGAGAAGAAATGTCCAAAGGACCCTCTGTGCTCCCAACCCAGAATACCTACAGTAATACAACTCATTATGGAACACTATTGATGAGTAAGTAGTGGTTAGTGAATAGCTGGGAGAAATATTTGAGCCACTCCCACAGGGCATGTGTGTTTGTGGAAATAAATGTGCTGAGAGTTGGGTTCAACAGTGAAGGTTTTGGTTTGGCAGACATTTGCATTGAAGCACTGGTATTTCTGTTGTAACACTCTTGCAACATCACAAAATGCAAATGGCTCACATCATGCCAAACTATGTTGTGGTAGCCCTTTTGTGGATTACAAAGTTGAACAGAGGATTTTCTGCTTCCCTTCAGAGGGCTCAAAAGAAAAATGCTGGAGACTATAAGGAGAGAATTCCTTTAATGAGACAAATGTGTCCTTTGTCAGGAAAAATACAGGTTAATTCATCTCAGAGCCTACCCAGATTAATTAGTGACCAACAGAATTTGCTGATAAAATGGCATATGTTGGTCACATCTACCACATTACCAGCCTTTCTTGGGCCAGACTGATAGGCCTATCCATGATTCTAACTCATTTGACCCTCAACACACAATCTAAATGCATTTAGATTAATTGTGCAAGACTGACATGCAACAAAATGGTAGAACTTCAAAAACTGAAAACCTGAATATGTATCAGTAGTAAACACAGGTAGAAGTTTCCTTTCGAAAAGTTAAAGAAGACACTAGTAAATGTCTGACATCATAAGTTCCCTGAGTGTTAATGGAGACCATAAGAGATATATGCATTTATTTTATGGAGCACAACTAAAACCATTAAAAGAGCCTTAAAGCCTTTATGGTGAAAAATGTCCCAGTCCTGCTAGCATGCACTGCAAGATGTCTAGAAGTAATGTCAGAGTTGAGAGGCTGCTAGCAATAACATTTTTCCTACGTAGAAACATTTTTGAATAAAAGACAATGGTAGCAAATTCCAACTTGCAACACTATCCGACACTTTACTGATGTTCCTTATCTATTATTATTTTGTGAGCATCAACAATCTGTTCAGTGCCATACAGAACATAAAAGTAAGATGCACTCCTTGCTTCAAAGAGCTCCCATTCTAAACAGCCATCAGATGAGGTTCTTACACAGACGCTCCTCGACTTACGCAAGCGTTCTGTTCCGGAATGCCTTGCATAACTCGACTTTTGCATAAGTCGGTAACGTATACCCGACCATTGCGCAAAAAAAATAATAAAAAAAACCCCTATTTGTAGCTTATGGAACTTTTTCCTGTAAGTGCGGATTTGCATAAATCAGGTTTGTGTAACCCAAGGGGTGTCTGTAATCTAATTAGTAACATGCAGTATGTTAACTAAGACTGAGTTTAAGCACAGAGGAGGAAAAATCACAAGTTATCTTTAGTGCCATTCTCTACCTCAGAATTTGAAAAATTCTAGAAGCTTGAACTTCACATGAAATTGTATATATTTTTTTCTTTTTTGGTAGAGCACAAGGAGAGTGTTGTGTCTAGAAATGGCAAACCTTTGCATGGTTTGAGTTTTGCCATTCTCAATTGATCTTTGGTGTTGCAAAACTGAAATCAGTGGAAGAGGCCTCATTTAACCTGAACCCCCAAAGTGTGGAATGAAGAGTTTATGGATAAATGGCTCCAGATTTACTCTCTGTTTCATGACAAGATATGGTAAAACTGAACATGATGTTGGTTCTGCAAAGCTTTGTTGGTTGGGATATTGATATGAAAATCTACAGGCTTTGGTTCCCTCTCCAGCTGAATCCCCACCGTTAAGAGGGGAGTGTTTTCAGATAAACAGTTGCAGTTTTGACCCATGCATCAAGATCTTGTGGAATCATCATGCTGTCACATATTCTTTAGCTTGTGCTGTACAAGCTGCTCTCATCTACCACCACCTAAATTGTTAACAGAGAAAGGAGAAAAGCAGATAATTTGTAGTCTGTGTGAGAACTTTGGCCTTCCTGTTTTCGTCTAGATTTTGCTTGGATGGAATTTATTTGTATAATTTTGGATCATAATTGATTTGATTTTAAAATGTATCTGCCACTTGCTTACATGTTTCCCCCCTAGAAATTCTGCAGTGTCTGTTCTACTGTATATCTTCATCTCAACAGGGATTCTTTCTGTGCAGATCTTTCTTTGTTATGTGGCTGGAGTTTAACACAGCCTTATGTTTGCTTGTCCTGGAATTGATTTGGGGTCTGTGAGGGGTTCCGCCCCCCTCTCCCCCAGCTTCTGACTAAATTTTGAAATTGGAAGAACAACCGAGTGGCTTAATTGTTGTAAGAAATATAACTAACTGTATTTCCTGAGTAAGCTTTTGGCTATGTTTATGAGAATGCTGTCTGTTAGAAGAGTGACTAATAGAGAGCTCAATCTGAGATTGATTTAGAAACGTATTTTCATTTTTCATTGCACTTTGAGAGCAAGTGAAACAAAGTGGTTTTACTTCTGTAAGAAATGTGTTTGCTTCCCTTTTTTTTTTTTTTTTGCATCTGCAAGAACTTCACAGGAGTGTGCCCTGACTCTGCTCTGCTTTCTTTGTGTTTCTGCAAAGTTGGCTCAAACAAGAAAACCAATTCAGATGATAAGATACCAACCCAAACTTTTACCATTTAACTATGCCCTCCCTTCACCTCAGTACAAGCCAGCACAACTGCTAGTTGACTTGCTAGGCTCCAATATCAGTTAGTTAAAAGCTCTTTTGTTCTGGGACATGGAATGATCTGTTTAATTCCAGCACAGCAGGATCCAGCCAAGGACCAGCTAAGGCTCCTGGTCTTTACCAGGCAAATTGCCTTCTTCTCTGAAAAAGGGTAAAGGACAAGGTTGGGTGACTACCCCCAGAGAATCATACACCAAGAAGACAAGAAGTGGGGATAGTTCTGGCAGGTTGCACAACCTGGGGCTACATGGGGCCTCAGGTTGGTATTGTATAACACTAACCACGGGAGTTAGTGAATGCTGACCCTTGTCATATAACAGGGGGTGAACCTTACCCAGGTCATATGATGATGACCTGGAAATAAAGACCAGATTTTTTCCCCAGCACTTTTGCGTGTCAGATTTTTTGCAAAGATGGGTCAAATGAAACATTCTGAATCCCTTAGTTTGGAAATGAGCCTGAAAGAGACCTGGAGGAGGTCCTTGGCACATTTCTAGATAGTAGCACTCACTGTGTTGCCATCTCTCAGGATTTTTGCAATCACTGGTGTATTTCTTAAAGCACAACCTTCTAGAATCAAGAGTTTGCGGGAGGATCTTGACTTTCTTTTTTTAAAGTAAGTTTCAAGCCTTTAGAGTTGCGTAGAAAAGCTTGACAACATGAAGTGAGTGCAACCTGAAAGCTCAGAAACCAGAAGGTAAATAAATAGAACCAAAAATATATTATTATTTTGTAAATCTCGTGATTTCTAAGCAGATCTCAGGATTTTTAGGCGGGAGGGGGTGACTCATGATTTTTGAATGCTTGAGGGAAACAGTGCCGCACTCAGTTAATATTCTTGGTTAAAAAAAGGGGGGAGGGAGACGCGATTATTTTGAAGGCTCATACTTACATATCTTAACAGACTGATCAAATCTGCTTAGACATGTCCATCACTTATGCAACTCTTTTTTGGAAGTAAAACTTTGGACAGAGGATATCTAGTTGCTGAAGAAAGCACACCTATGCCTCCACTATAACAACAGGATTAATCTGATATTTCTTCACATTAACCTTTTTGCCACTTAATGTAGTAACAATGATAGAGTTGAGAAATTAAGCACTCAGAATCAGGATGTTATAAAAGTGAAGGGTGAAAGTTCAATTTTAATTAACAATGCCCATTTGTGTAATTATCTTAAAATATGGTCTCTAGTATACATTTTACAAATACAATATATAATACAACATATACCATAATAAAAATTGAGAACACTCCAGAGAAAATTAATTTTAAAAGTATTATTTAAAGATGGCAATTTTTGCATTTATTAGCATGTTTATATTTGTAATGCATTTGATAATGGATGCCCCAGTTAATTATGCTTTTTGTTACGAAATTGTTACATTTAAACAATCTTAATTTTAAAACTACTATTTTTACTAAGCCATAACATTGCTAATTCCATTTTTTTCTAAATTGGCATGAATTTAAGCCTCAGTGATATTTACAAAACAAATGATGTTTAAATTTCCTGGCTTTATTCATCTGAGTTATCTGAGGAATTTTCTTATGTGAATATCAGTGTTCCTATTACAAAAACACAGGAAGAAATATGTTCAGTCAATGACTAAAATAAATAATAAAAAAATAATTTGTAGGCTGAGACAAATCAAGATATCAGCCTAGAAGGAATTTTTCTGAGAAAATTCTGAGCAACTGAAAAAAAGGGGTAGAATGTATGGTAAGGTGGAACTTTATCTTAAATACAATGGGGGAAATTTTTGTTAACTCTTGATGGAAGTAATTCTATTACTTGTGAATGTTGTTGTTGATTTAAATGTGAACCTTTTAGGTTAAAATCCTGGCTCCACTGAAGTCAATGGGAGTTTGCCGTTGACTTCACTGGGGCTAGGATGTTACCCTTGGTATCCAGAATGGTTTTACTCATCTAGCAGTGGATAAAACTCAAGTTTAAACCTGTTAGTCTGAATCTGTAAAAAGCAACAGAGGGTCCTGTGGCACCTTTGAGACTAACAGAAGTACTGGGAGCATAAGCTTTCGTGGGTAAGAACCTCACTTCTTCAGATGCAAGTGAGGTTCTTACCCACGAAAGCTTATGCTCCCAGTACTTCTGTTAGTCTCAAAGGTGCCACAGGACCCTCTGTTGCTTTTTACAGATTCAGACTAACAGGTTTAAACTTGAGTTTTATCCACTGCTAGATGAGTAAAACCATTCTGGATACCAAGGGTAACATCCTAGCCCCAGTGAAGTCAACGGCAAACTCCCATTGACTTCAGTGGAGCCAGGATTTTAACCTAAAAGGTTCACATTTAAATCAACAACAACATTCACAAGTAATAGAATTACTTCCATCAAGAGTTAACAAAAATTTCCCCCATTGTATTTAAGATAAAGTTCCACCTTACCATACATTCTACCCCTTTTTTTCAGTTGCTCAGAATTTTCTCAGAAAAATTCCTTCTAGGCTGATATCTTGATTTGTCTCAGCCNCGTGGGTAAGAACCTCACTTGCATCTGAAGAAGTGAGGTTCTTACCCACGAAAGCTTATGCTCCCAGTACTTCTGTTAGTCTCAAAGGTGCCACAGGACCCTCTGTTAAGTTTAAACCTGTTTGGATTATGGCAATAGAAATTAGTGGTAACCATTAGATTTATCTGTAGTGCCATGTCACTGGCTACCAGTTTCCTTGACTTTCATTTCAATGATTTTCAAAGGTCCTCATCATTCTAGGGCCTGTGGAATATGTGGTATCCATTAAAATTTCATTTAGGAAAAGGCTGTTTTTATAAGTTTATAGAAAAAGTGTAATTCCCTCATGGCATGATAAGCCAATGAACATTTGTTCTGATTATGTCATGAACCTAACTTAGCATTCTGTGGGTTGATTCTTTTCTTACATGATATGTTGATGGAATGTTTTTATCATCGATTTTTGTGCGTGCTCCTAGAAATTTCTCTCTTCCATGTGCAGTTCAGTTAAGGTCTGTATAACTGAAGTTTTTTTTTTTTTTTTTTAAACTGGCCTCTGGACTCCTAATAATTCCAGTGGTCTAAAGACAACAGGAAGTCATGGCTGTCTTATGACTTTGTCAGGCAGTCTTCAGACTTTTTTTGGGCTTGCGGCTTTTAAGATTGTATAAATATATCTTTAAATCATTGTTATTTTTGTATGTAGCCATGCCTCTCAAATTTGCTTTTTTTCTGAGTTCTGGCATATATTGTGGAAGCTCTCCATAAATCAATGCCAGGGTTTGATGATTTCAAACATTATTTTAATGCTTATAGGGATACAGATACAGAGAACTGCATGGAATTTTCTGAGCTGTTAGGTTCTCCTAATGTTGTCCTCCACATTCATTAGCCAACATGGCGATATCTGGATCTATAGAATCACTTACACCTTTCGGACCTCAAAATTGGAACACCGTGCCTAGGTGGTGTTCCATCTTTGTCCTCTCCTTATATCTTTATTATTGCCTCAGTCAACCTCTCTACTCCCAGAGCCTCTCTTTACAAAAGTATTAGGATAGCAATTCAAAGGGTTAAAAAAGAGTAATCTTCCAATACAAAATGTTCAAGTCCCAAAGGTTGCCCAGCTTGTTGACTGAGAGCTAAATATTGATCCTATTGAAGTCAATATTAAAACTCTGAATGACTTCAGTGAGATCAGAATAAATACTTAAGATAAAAGGTTTAATCTCTCTTCTGACCTGGATATCAAGTTATTTTTCAGGATTCTCCAAGATACTGATTTTAGTACACCTTATTTCATAGCAGTGCTTAGGTCAATCAATGCAGCTGCATCATAACTTCTGTGATCCAAATGCGCAAGATTATTTAGAGGCTGGGATGTCACTTAAGTAACCCTGTCACTTGTCTCCGGCAAGAACAGTATTCTGATTGTTTGTATAGAAGGAGAATAATATTTTGAGCAAGACACACTTTGCTGTCTTGAGTATGTCACAACAATTAAATACAAATGAGATCTTGTTTAATTATTCTGTATCATTTCTGAAGTATCTTTTTTCCTGCCTATCACTATGTTGAGTTCCATTTTATAAAATAGGCAAATATTTGGGTTGAGTATATACTGCTGGAGTTAAATTTCAAGTAACTAAAGCCTCTTTTCAACCAATTCAAGTCCTGAATTATCCAGCTTCATTCAGCTGTCATCTGTGGTACACTTTGATATATTTAACAAACAGTCTGTCACAACCACAATACCTTGGAATATTACCATTTTTACATTTATCAACATTCTGAACCCAAATCTTTTTTCTTATATGAGCAAGAGTCGGCACATATCTTTCTATATATATAATATAAACAGCTGCGGGTTTCCACAACTTCAGAACATTCTGTATTTGTTTGCTATTAAAAAAAATAAGAATTTGTGAAAAACTGGTTGAAAACATATATTTAATTCATAGCAGATGCTACATAAAACAGTCCAGTATTTTCACAAACAGAAAAGCCAGGGATTCTATTCTTAAATCTAATTAACAAAAATAATATAACTTTGTTTACTTAACCCATTTAATGGATTTTGATAACCGTTTAAGTTCACAATAGATCATCAAAATCAATGCAGTGAACATTTTAGGCAGGTATCTGGAAGCCAAGAAATTCACACTCAACTCAAGCATAGCAAACATTACTCAATGTCCACTGTAGATGTCCCCAATGGCCCTTAACAGGGGAAAGTGAAGTTTATTTAAAAAAAAAACAAGCTGTGTGAACTTTGAATTACCTACGATGAAGCTGATTCATGAGGTTAATGAGAACACCAAGCAAAATTTCTCCAGCGTCAACACCTGCAGACCAGGATGTCAGCAACTGCCTTTCTAATTTGATTGATTTGCCAGCCTAAAAATATTAATCAGAACGGATGTTCTCTTAAGTTCATATGGCTCCATGAAACAACTTAAATCAGGACCCAGAAACACCTATATTTCATTTTCTAGGGTGGACTAAGGGGGGGGAGAGAAGGCTAAGAGTGTTTCTGCTATTTTCCTTTGTTGTTCCTAAAGTTTCACCAGTCATAATGAATCGGAAATAACAGCAGATGAACTAGTAGTAACTGTATTAAGTCGGAATGAAGTACACTAAAGCAAAAAATGTGTGTCATGGAAGGTCTCCTCTAGAAAGCGAAAATTATCAAATGTAATATTTTGAAAGCAATAGATAGAAGGAAAAGTAAATTCTCCATTAGGTGATTGTCCATATGTGCATTTCACTTATAACATGCATACTCCCCATGTGTCAGAGATCACAGTCTTTTGGCCAGCAGTGTCCATTGTGGCTATACATTCAGCCTGAATATCCTTATGCCTGTTCTGAGGACAGGAAAGAGCAGAGCGGGCCAATCACGGTTCAGTTACTGTCACTGACCCCTTGCTTCAAGACTGAGCTGCTCACTGACTGTTGTTAAACAACCTTCTGGGTCTTTTCAATTTTGTAAATAGTATATTTAATAAGAAATTGCTAGTTTGCCTGCTGGCACTTAATTTCTTAGAAGCAAGTTTCATTATTTTACCACGAAATCATTGTTTTCCTCCTGACACCAGCATGGCTTCTTCTGTGTCACCCAGATTTAAGCACTGCCCTTTATACAAGAGTCCTATACTCGCTAATGGTAGGCACTTAAAATGTTTATTTTGTTTGGGGAAATCAGCTATCCCCAGAAAATGTCGCTCATACACAGGACTCATAAATCCAGAGAAGTCTGGCTCCAAATTTACTTGATGGACAAATCTATGAGAGTGGCTAGAGACCGTGGGTCATGAGACCTTTAAATTATTTTACTATTTCCAAGAGTGCTCCTGTTAACATTGGATATGTAGCTTCTCAGGTCCCATCAGCAACATTTCCAGCTTCAAAGTCTTTCAGGCCTGACAAGAAGCTGTCTGCAAGAAACATACAGGGCACGGAGGAATCCAGAGACAGATCCCTGATGAGGGTCTCGAAGAAAAGAATAGCTTCCCCAAACTGTTCTGCCTCTGGAGAGCTTTTGCAGTCCCGTACAGTTACCATGAAGCTTGATCTCATATTGGTACAGAGACTTCGGTGTCAAAATGACATGCTAAGGACCTAATGTGCATGATATCACCTCAAGCTCCCTCTACATCTCAGAGCTTGGTACCATCAGCCTTTCAGTCTGCTTCTTTGGTACCATCTGTGTCTCATATGTGAGTATCACAGTGTCCTATGTTGTCAATGACACGTCTGACTACTGCCCTACCATTTGATTTAGAACATTCATTGTCATCATCATCTTCAATGGCTTCTGATGGTAATGTGATATAATCACACATGTATTCCCCAAGGACGTCTCCTTCTGTGTCTTCTACCTCACACAAGGAAGCCAGAGACTTCTGCTTTTATGGAGAGCATCTCTCTGGGCATGGACCGCGGTTCCCTACTCTACAGCTGCCAAGTTCTTACTCAGCTATGCCTATGTGGACTTACTGGAGACCATGGGCCTTTTATGGTTAGGAATGATATTCTGACAGGTGTCAGACTCACAAGACTTCTTGTTCTACAGCATCAGCTACCCAGGCCACTCCTGAATAAAAATCCACTCTGCCTTCTCCTGAGCCTGATGACTTACGTGAGGAGATCCCATCTCATGCTACTGATTTGTTGGGTCCCATTGTTTATTCATCATCACGGTCTGATGAAGCTGTGGGCCTGCCTAGTATACATCAGCTGGCTCATTTTAAGGAGTTTCAGGATCTGCTCAAGAGGGTCTCAAACTCTTTGTAAATTCCTTTTGAAGATATTCAAGAGCCCACCTACAGACTGATTGATATCCCACAAACTTCCACATCTGGTAAAATAGTGCTTCTCATTAATGAGATTATGGACCCAGAAAAGGTTTTTGGCAGACGCTGGCCACAGCAGAGACTACCTCTCAGAAGGAAGACAAGAAATACCAGATCCATCAAGGGAGGGTTGAATTCTTTTACGGTCATCCTGTGCCATCTTCTTTAGTAGTGACAGCTGCTAATGAGATAACATGACAAGAAAATAAAACCACATGAAAGAAATCTGAGGCTAAATTACTGGATTTATTAGACTGTAAATCTTATTCATTGGCTAGTTTGCAATTCAGAGTCGCTAATGATCAGGCACTATTGGTCAGGTATGGTCCTGTTAACTTCAACAAGTCTTCAGCATTTTCAGACAAGCTGCTTTCTGGTATGAGGGAAGAATTCTTTTCACTGGTGGCTGAAGGTCAGTTAGTTGCCAAAAATCAGCCTGCAAGTTGCTCTGGATGTGGTGGACATTGCTTCAAGGTCAATGGCCTCAGCATGCTGATAAGATGAGCCTCATTACTTTGGGGCTCTGACTTCCCTCAAAAGAGTCAGTTCATGCTGGAAGACTTGCTCTTTGAAGTGTCAGACTATTTAGTTGTAAGACAGATGATGCTTTTCATATATTGAGGGATACTAGAACTACTTGTAGATCCCTCAAGGTCTACACTCTGGCACCTAAAAGAAAACATGTTAGACATCAGACCTATCTACCCCAGGACAAGTTCAAGAACATGTCTGTCTTAGCCCAATTAGAGTAAATCCCAAATACTACAGTAAGGGCTTGTATCGCCCTGCTCGGATACATGGCTTCAGGCACTTTTGTAACACTGTGTGCCAGACCGCACCTGTGGTACATGCAGGGCTGGTTAAAATCACTGTACATCCCTATCCAACTTCAATTGGATATGCTTCCACTAGACCTCTCCTCCCTGGAATGGTGGAAGGAGCCAGAGTTGTTTAATATTTCCATTAATGGAAATTGGAGACATTAATCAATGCATTCAGATGAGAATATTCCTCACTATACAAGATTTACAGTTCCAGTTGTAGTCTTGGAATAAATTAATAGCTTTTGCCAAAAATAGTCTCAGAGATGCAGTTCATGGTCTTTCTCATTAACAGTGGACTCTGGAATTTTCTCGTTCTCTCATTTTCATTCTCACCAGTACTACCAAAAGACACAAGGGATCTTTTTCCTTTTATTCATTAGAGTTTTGTTTAACAGGTGTTCATTCTGAAAATTTGGTTTAAAAATATATCGATATGAAACATAACAGTTTCCTCAATAGTCCCAAAATGAGACATACCTAGTCTTAATTTGTCTCACCATGAATCCTGGAGATTCGTCTGTGGCCACAGATGGCTGCACCTGCTACTCCCAATAAACCCCCACCCTATGAGTCCCAAGGTATTCTGGGTCTATAGAACTGCTTAAGCCTTGTTATATATATTTTTTAAATACTTATAGAATGAGTACTATTTGACATGGAACATTTCCTAATTTGGGCTGATTTTTTTCTCTCTTCTGCTTCATTAAAGCTTTGAATGTGAAAAAGGTTTCCACTATATTTTAGATTCAGACCAAGAAACCAATAATAATTTATGTACAAAAACAAGCTAAATGAGCATCCCATTGCTCAGTGGCCTGCAACACATTAAATTGGTCTCCGAATAACTTAAACAATATGAGGGTTTGCCTGCTGGACAGCTATCAATTTTTAAACTGGAACAAAATGAGAGATGATCAGGAAAATCTAATTTAGTTTTCCTTAGACTAATCTACTTGCCAATTTGCTCCATTTGCCAAATGGAAATACAGAAACAAAGAGAATACTACTAAATATCTGTATATATACATGCCTATTGACATGATCATTCTTTGGAAAGATTTTAGTTGGCTATTGTGGACAGAAAGGGGTATTTGATTAGCTAAAGCTGGTTGTACCTAGGCAGGTAAATATCCCCAAAATATATAGTTAATAGCATATGATACATATGGATTGCGCTATACTGGAGGGGACTAGAAAGGTGCATGGGTTCTCATTCCAATTGATATTAGGATATTTGGGTAAATAATTATAGTTTATTATTTGTTTCCAGTAGAGTCCACTGTCTGGTAAGCATAGTCCTGCCCTTGTGAGTTTTCATTGTGAAATATTAGAGGTACTAACCTTTATATGTTTGTGACCCTGGAAGCCCCTCAAGGCCACCTGGCAGAGGGTCCGTAATACTATAACTCATATAAAAGGCTTGACACGCTCACTCTCCAACAGACTGTTGTCATAATATGTATCTAAAAAGGTGTCATGGAAGGTATCATATGTAAATTGGTGACATGTTGGTCCCAAAAATCATTGTGTGTGGGCTGGGAATATGTTCATGTAATGTGTTTGAAAGGCTGTGCACACCCAAAGTCTGATAAAGCCTAGACAAAGGAATGTTGATTTGCTTGTCTGACTGGCTTGATTGCAGACAGAGGATAATGAAAGTATGTTTACATATAAGGTAAACAAAGCCATCAAGCTAATAAATGGAGGGAAGAGCTTAGTGAGCTCACCAAGGGACAGACTCTGCACCCCAGGACACCTTCATGGCTCTGGTGGTAGAGAACTGACTTTGGGTAGCATAAGGGGAGCAAGAAGGCATTTTAGTTATCCATCACTTAGGGCAACCAGGGATCAACACCCTGTGAAAGATGGATCCTCTTGGGCCGAGGACAGGAGCTGCTGCTAACTTGCTGTAAATGAGAAACTATTGTAGGCAAAGATTTAACTTGCTAGAAGTAAGGTTTAGTGACTAGAATGGGTGTTTTGTTTTCTTTGTAACCATGCCTGTCTCTTGCTTAGTAGTACTTAAACCTCTGTTCTTTATTAATAAATTCATACTTGTTTTATTACAAAAAACATCTCAGTGTCGTGTGTTAACGTGAAATGTGAGTCTTCAGCTAACCTAACACTCTAGCATATACACTGTCTCTTTGGAGGCTGCAAACTTAATTTCTGTGAGTGTCATAAGAGAGGGACTGGACACTGCAAGGAGACATCTCTGGGGAACGCAGGAGCTGAGGTTCACCGATTGTTACCTGAAAGGCAAGGTTTAGACTTGCAGAGTCTTGAAGACTTTGCTGGCATGGCGGAGTGGCTGATGTACACAGCTTAGAAGCAGCAAAACTCTCACTTTCAAGGGGGGCACTGTGACAGGATTTTACTCTATTATTTTAAATATATCATAACATCTATGAAATAAGGAAAGATGTTCATAACATTAGAGTTGGACAGGAAACAATTTTGAAAGATAAATCCCTTTGAAAATAAATCCATCCCAAATTGAAACAAAAATTGAAATCTTGAAGATTTTCATACACCAAGAAGAAGAAAAATGCAGACTAGGCAAATTGAAATGTTGTGTGTGATGAATTTGAAGTTTTTCATTTCAATTTTTTTCCAAAATCAACTCTTTCCCATAAAGAGTTTTTATTTTGAGGAATTGGCATTTTCTGATGAAAAGTCATTTTGTCAGAAAATCCCCAACCGGCTCTGCACAGAACCAACATAAAGAGACAAGGTGGGTGAGGTAATTTCTTTTATTGGACCAGCTGCTGTTGGTGAGAAAGACAAACTTTGGAGCTTACACAGAGCTGCTCTTCAGATCGTGGGACCAACCTTACAACTGCACAGAACCAACATAGACATTGCTGTAGTCTTAGGCCAGCCCATGTGAGAAGTGTGCATTTCCACTGGCTGCATAAAAGCAGCATCTTGGTTTTAGGTCACAGATGTTTGCAGTACAGTAAAAAAAATGTTAATTTATACTTGAGTACAGTGGAGCCAGAACACAGTTTCAGTCCTACTGCAAGTTTGTCAAAGTCATAGTCCCCATGTGCCACACAGAGGACACCATTTTGCAAACCATGCTGCTCCACCCATGCTGGTGTGAACTTGCACACACGGAGTGTGCATGGGCATGCCTATGCAGGCAGGTTGGGATGCTTTGCAAAATGGTGTCCTCTGTGTGGTGCAGGCAGGTACACCTTGGCAACCTTAAAGTACCGCACAGCATAATTACACACACATGGTCAGATCAGCGGACCCACGCGATTATGGTACCTTGAGATTGAGAACTACACCATTGCTTGTGTGTTAGACTGTTTTGTAGTAGAACAGCTGAAGATAAAGAGAAAATTAAAAAGAGGGTAAAAACTTGTGATAATATGGCTTTTTTCCTCTCAGAAATTCTACAGGCTATTAGTAACTTTAAGTTAAGCCAATCTTCAGCTTTTGAAAAGAAGGCTGACTTTTCCCTATAGAAAACAAACAAATTAATTAGCATTTGTTGTAGACTAAGACAGAGGACTCAGGACTCCATCTACATAGTAAATGTAAGTCTACTTTTATTACAACCTATTAAAAGCAAGAGATCAAAAAGAAGGAAGGTTATATCACAACACTATGCAATTCTGTAGTTCATATATTGCACTGCATAGCCAACCAAAATTCAGATTATGGAGCATTTCACATTTCATTCAGTTAATAGCATTAATTGTCAGTTAAGGAAATAATGGACTCAACCTAAGCATAAGTTTCTTATTTTATTATTATTACTATCAATACTTAGTTCTTCTATTATGCTTTTAGGTCTCAAAGTACTTTACAAAGGAAGTAATTTAAGTAATTAAAAAGCTATTTTTCTTTAGTGAAAGCTGCAGGGGTTTTAAGATTCTAACTTTGTGTATTTTAAAGGCATCTTTGCTGGAGTTAGGGTGGAAAATTTTATATATCACTTCAGCCAATTGTTTAATACTTAAGGAATGTGGGACAATAAAGGTTAAAACAAGTTCAACTGGGACACTCCATGAGTAAGGGGCAGCTTGGAAGAAGGCCAGGAGATATCTGTGTAAGAAACTTATAAATGGATGGAAAAGACTGGCAAAGCAGAGGAAGGTGGAGGGGAGGACAGCAACAGGTGAAAGTAGACAGGCCTGGTGATGCAGAGTTGTGCAGGGCCTTAATGTGAGGACACAAAACTTAAACTTGATGTAGTGAAACAGAGGAGATCAGAATCAGTAGAGGAATACAAAAAAAGAAAAGTTATGTGGTCAGAGTGATGGGCAAGGACAGTGATCTTAACCAATCTTGTTTCGTATGGACCAAAAGTGGTGAAGTGAGTATTAGGGAAGCCCGAGAAGAAATACAGTAATTAAGATAAAATAACAGCCTGAATGAGAATTTTATGGATAAAGATGCAAAATGTAGATAAAGCCTGGATAGGCAGGATGAGAGAGTGTGGAAGGAATGGAAAATACCTCTTAGGTTGTGGGCTTGAATGACAAGCAGGATGGTGGGACTAAAGGTTTCAGAGGGGGAAAAAAGGCAGGTTGCATTTTAGCAATGTTAAATTTATGACATGACATCCAGGAGAAGATGTTGGAGAGACAGATGTAAGATTGGGTGGAGGGAGCCGGTCAGAAGTGCAAAGGAAGACTTTGAGTCATCGACATGAAGATGGCAGTTGAAACTCTGAGCAGATGACATCATCCAGAGATATAAAAGGGAGAGGGAAAGGCCAATGCTGAATCCCTGCCAACCCCCAGTGAGAGGGGGAAAGGGGAGGTGGACCCACTGAACAAGACACTGAAGGTATTATCAGAACGGCAAGAGGAGAGCTAGGAAAAGAAGGAATCACAAAAGCCAAGAGAGCACAAGATTTCAAAAAAAGCGTGTGACCAATAGTGTCAAAAGCTACAGAGAGGTCAAGGGAGGTGAGGACTGATAAGAGGCTAGTAATCAGTAGTCGGAAGCTAGATCCTAAGTGGAAGGCAGGGACTGGATACCAGAGCCAAGAGTCAAGTAGTCAGCAGCAAGAACCAAGGGTCAAACTGGAGGACAGGGACTGGAGTGAGCAGGGTATGAGACAAGGAGGAGTTCAGAGAAGGGGCAAGACAGAGGCAAGGCTGGGTGCAGAGCAGGAGAAGGCACAGTGGTGGGCATAGGCATTGAGCAGCTAGCAAACTGCTGCTGGCTTAAGAGATGCCCTGCTGGGCCTTCCAGCCAATCAAGTTTGTGTGGCCAATCAACAGCCTCCTGCAGGCCAGCCTTACTGATGAGACTGCCTGGAGACTAGCTCTGCTGCAGGCCCTGATTCCTGACAGTTGTTTGGGGAGATGTAAAGTTGCTGGTGGATGATAGCTACAGGAGGGTAAAGGAGGAGAGGGCAGGGAGAAGAGAGAAGTCACAAGAAATGCTGTTCAAAGGAGGAGGGAGAAGACAAATGGGTTGGAATCAGTGGGAGAGAAAAAGCCCCACATCTCCAGCATGTTTCTTTAGGGCAATGAGAGGTGAGGCATACAAGAGAAGAAGGGGCCAGCATAGGAGAGAGCTGCTGCAGAGACAATGTTAATGAGGAAGATTCAAGTTTCTTTAAGTGCCAGGAGATGGAGGAAGTGAAAGACTAAAGATGGTGGTGATCCTTTTAGGGCTGGACCACACTAACCCCCCACTTCGAACTAAGATATGCAACTTCAGCTATGTGAATAACGTAGCTGAAGTCAAACTATCTTAGTTCGAACTTACCGCGGGTCCACACGCGGCAGGCAGGCTCCCCCATTGACTCCGCGTACTCCTCTCGCCGAGCAGGAGTACCAGTGTCGACGACGCACACTTCCGGGATTGCTTTATCGCATCTAGACAAGATGCGATAAATCGATCCCAGAAGATCGATTGCTTACTACCAGACCCGGAGGTAAGTATAGACCTACCCTTTGAGATGTAGCAAGCATTCCAGAGGGAGCAGGAGAAAGGGTCATAGGAAGAGTGGGGACAGATGTGGGATTTGAATAGGAGAGGTTGCGGGGGCAGAGATGGCAATGGGGAGGGATGCGTGGGGTAGAGAGGGTGGCGTGCAGGTGAGGGCAAAGGCAGATATTTGTCAAAGAAAAAGAGGAAGTGGAGATGGGACATGGGTTTTTGCAGACAAGAAGGGGTGGGACATAAGGAAAGGATCTGACTGAAGAGACCTGATGGGAGCAATAGATGAGTCAGGGTAAATGGGAAAAAAAGAGAATGGGAAGAGGAAAAGGAGAGAGTATGAACTTAATAGGAGCTGCAGCTTGAGACCAGAAAAATAATGAGAAAGGGGGAGAGGGATCATGGATCAAGCCCCAAAATATTCCTTTTATATATTTCTTAAAGATATGGGATTATTATTTCTCTCAGCAGTCAAGAGGAAGAAAGCAGACTGATACAGTGCAAACAAAATATAAACTAGCACATGTGCGTGATTTATTTTGTTCTTAAAAAATTGTATACACAAATTCTACTAGCAAACTGCACAGAACAGGCTGTATGCAATACACAGAGCAGATTGTACAGTACAGCAATGGCCATATTCCTTGTGTATTAGAGAGGGGTGGTTCATGTTTTATTTTGTACATCATCCACAGACATAAAAAACAACATTGTGTCACAGTAAAATACATAATTCTCTGGCATTATTGACCTCTCTGGATCTCTCTTGCATAGTCTATGCTTGTTTGCAGTGCCTAGCACAATGGGATCCAGCCGTGTTGTGACTTCTATGCACCACTGCAATATTAATGTTACTAGCTAAGAAGTTGGGCTCAGAGAGTTTAAATTTTTTGGAGGGAATCCCTGTTTACTGGAGCAGATTGCTCAAGGGTTTGGAGTACAGATCACTTCTAGATTACTAATTTGAACCTAACCCCTATTAGAAGTGACCAAAAGTCATTTCCATTTTAGCATTTTGACATATTATTTAAGCATATGTGCCGATTGCTTTCTACTAGATAGAATGTTACACCTGCTCATCTGTGTGATTATGTCCCCGCTTAGTGGTTGGTTTAATGGTGGTGTATAAGATCTAGAGTATGAGAGCTATCAGACTCTTCTTCAGCTCAAGTAGGAGGGATATGTATTAGCACAGAAAATCGGAGTCTTAGTTCTGCTGATGGCTAAAATACAAATGGTCACAACATTTTTTACAGAATGAAAAAACGTATTGTTAATAGTCCATTTCCTAATGAACAATAACTTTGAGGGGCCTTAGCTAGTATTAATCTGTGTAGCAATATTGCCCTCATTAGAGCTATGCCATTTTACACTAACTGAGCTTATGACCACATGTACATGGACGCCTCTCTAGGATTTCAGGGTATTTTACAGTTAAAAGCAGGAAATATATATTTATTCTTGACTTCAAGTCCAGAACAGATTCAGTTGTATGGGTTTCCTGGGGAAGCTGATTCCCCAGATGTAGATAATTACTGAACGCTCTAACTCTAATTGCTTCAAAATGATGTCAAGGACGTACCAAATAATTGCACCTGCGGGCCTTGCTGAGAAACCAAGTACATAAGGCAGAAGATGTTCAAAGATATGCCACATAAGACAGTTTCTTTTTTAGGTCTGAAGACAAAAACACCCTCAGTGTAGGTGGGTTTTTCTCCTGATTTTCCAGGAATCAAAAGTGTCTCAGAGGAGTGTCATAAATGTGAATTAAATCCAAATATAAACCAGTAGAAAAACTACAGTCACAAAATGATCACACAAGATCTGAGAAGGGCTCTGATATTGCTTCACTTGTGTATTGTCTCCTCAGTGTTGCTATTTCCACATATTTTTAAGAATGGAAACTCCATTGCTGATCAGTGAGCGAATGATCAAGTTGCATGAAACGTTTGAATTACAAAAGTGCTAGGTGGACATATTTAATTGACATTAATGATGGTCCATGGTACTTCACAGGCTTGGTCTCTTTACACTACCCATTCCATCTACTTATTCCTGCACCTGCTTCCTCTGTCATTCCCCCCACAGTCTTGCCACTGTTAATGTGAGGATCTGCAACATTTGGAACAATCTTTTGAGGTTCAACATCATTAGTTTTTATCAGGAGTAATGCAAAGCTTAGTTTCATTATGTTTTATTTTATTTTTGAAAGCTGCAAAAAGTGGTCACACTACAGTCTAAATTTTGGCAAATCACTAAGACTCATAAGTCTTAAATCATAAGCTTCTTTGCATCAGGTTACTTTGTTGTTACTTTTATGAGCAGGATTTGTTGACTGCACTTGGAGAAGAATTATAATCACAAACTTACATTTCTGGTTGCATTCATGTAATCATCATAAATCTAAATTCTCCTGAATGGTTCCATCCGGCTTTCCCAAACTTCCACTTATATGTGCAATCATTATTTTCCAAGTCATACCACTTATGAATCATTCATTACTATAATAGAAAAAAGTTACTTCACTAAAGAATTATTTGTTTCACTGGATGTAGTTTCTGCAGGAAGACCTCTTTCCAAGAGACCTTACCAGGGCATCTATCAAAGAAGTAGGACCTGTTATTTTAAAAAAGTCACCATATTACATAGGATAATATCTTCCACACTTTTTAGCCTTTATTGTTTCTCATACCCTACACAGGTTTGCCCACAAAAATCCACACAAGAGCTATACAATTCTTGACAATCACCTGCAATCTCAGCTTATTTTAAACTGGGCTATAAAAGTGAATACACTATTCCCAACTGTTCCCCTGCTCCTCCTGTCTTCAGAGTTGACCTCAAATGCCTAAGCTTCCTAAACTCCCATGGTATGTCCTTTGCACATATAGGAATTCTAGTATCCACTGAATTCCAGTCAGTCATTTTCCATAGTGGTGCATCATCCATGTTTCAATTACATTTTTCCTGCTTTAAAGTATTTGAATTGACACAGCATTAGTTGAGGGAGAAATATAGATATTCAAGAAGAAAGCCACAGTGTATACATTCATCTGGGGTAGAGTTTACAACCAGTTTCAAGCATTTACAGGTGAAGAAACCACACCTCACAGAACAAACCACCAAGAAAGAACACCAGGATACCTGCAACATCTGTGTTGGGCAAAGACTGAAAATGAAAAATTGGCATTTATAATATTCAAACTGTCTTATTGTTTCATTTAACTATGCACTACCATGTGATAAATCCATTTACCGGTTACCCAATATGTTTTAACTATTGTTTGTCTGTCTTTTAGGCCCCAAACCTATAAGGTTTGACATACTTTCTGTAAGGTACTAAGTATCTTCATCTCCCTGTCCAAGCCCCAACCCTGTTACAGTTAAAATTGTAAATATCTGTATAATCAATATATGCTGTCTCATAACATCATAATTTTATTAGCTCTCCAAGAGCTAAATCTGTGGAACTTAATGAGCACAAGTGTTTTCTTTGTTATCATCTGGATACAGGGATAAATGAAGAAAACTTCTAAAAATTCTTACCTGTGACTTGCAGACTTGTACAATTATACCATGTTTTGCTTTATGAGCACTCGTGTGGAAATGACTTTAAGACTTCGAAAACTATGGGCAGGAATGTAGAACTATAGCTTTTTGATCAGTTTATACCAACTCTGAGGAACTTTTCCACATAGCTTTAGTGACTAAAACTGCAAGAACAGAGAGCTATTGTTCTCCATATGTTTTTAAAGACAGTTTTCTGTCCTCCAATTCCTTAGAATCACATTGTCAGATGTTTCCAGATTCCTTGTCATTCTATAACCAGGAGTGGCATACATCTTCACTGCAGAAATACCAAAATGTATAGTATATAAGCTACAGAATTATTTCATTGCCATCCAAACTGCCATGCAACTACCGTGCTGGTAAATTTAGAAGGAAGAGAAGGTTAAGTTCTGAAGCTTAGGTCCAGTATGGGATCCAAGTCCAAGCTTCTGAAAGTTCAAGAGGGTTCAGACTGAGCTACAGTTTGGCCTTTATAAACCTCTACTTAGAGCAGGATTTTCAAAAGCACTCGGCATTGGCCTAATTCTGCTTCCACTAAAATCAATGGGTACTTTTACACTATAGTCAGAGATGTGACTGCAGCACTTTTAGACCTGCCTGAGCTAGCTTCGACCTAGCTTGCTTGAATAACAATAGCAATGAAGCTGCAGTAGCACAGATGGCAGCATGGGCCAAACACTGTCCTGGATCTTGGATATGTACTCGAGTGGCTAGCCCATGCTGCCGGGGCTTCACTGCTATTGTCATTCAAACTAGCTTGAGTAAAGCTAGCTCGGTTATGTCCACACATGCTGCAGACACACCTCTGACTGCAGAGTAGATATACCAAATGGGAGTTGTATCATTCACTTCAGAGGGAGCAGAGTTAGGCCAAATTGAGTACTTCTGAAAATCCCACTTTAGTGTATAAACGCTTGAGGAAAGGGATCATCTTTGTGGTTTTTGTACACCTAGCACACTGGGGCCATGATCCCTGATCAGGACCTCTAGGCTTTACTGCTGTACAATTAAATACATAAATATTAATGGTGAGAGTCAAAATTTGGATCCAAATAGGGATCAAACTCCGAACTTTCTACCATTTAGGGGGCCTGGGGAACAGGGATTGGTTTTACTTTACTGCCCATCTGTGGTGCACACATTGCCTGAAAAAGAAAAGTATGGTATCTTCATGAGATTTCCCCCCCCACACACACACACACTTTTTGCTCACTAGAAAACAGCAAGTTTAAAAAACAAGCAAACACTAAAACTATTCAGTCTTTATACATACATTTTCCAGTCTGTTATCCATGGATATATTTGTTGTTGCATACAAGAAAGTCTCGTCTTACACGGGGATTCGCATGTAAAGCAAAAACCAGGTATAGTCAAAATTACATTGAGTTGAATGGCAGGCAAAATTGCCTGCACTACAGGTACAGTATTAAAATTGCTATTTTTCTCTTTTTGTTTTTGCCGACCGCGTAAAGCTGAAATCACACATGTTAAATGCGCGAAAGATGCGACAAACCTGTACAAAACTTTAATAGAAAGCAGACAGCTATATTGCTAAAGTTCTTCAAATGCTCATAAACATAATTCAAACTGCCCTTACATCAGTTCTCAACAATATAAGACACTTCTTATTACAAGGGCCAGATTCTGCCCCAGGGATCACATTGAATAGTACCTCCCTTTGCAAGTAGCCTAAGGGATTTTAGTGGGCTACTCATGGAGTAAGTTACTATTCAGTGTTAGTAGAATGGCAGAAGCTGTTCCATCATAACATAGGCTTGGAAGATCCGATGTTATTTAAAAGGTTAATTATACTCACAACCACTTTGATATTGATGCTTTACTTTTAAGGCCACATCTAAACAACACTTTTCTCTGTGTTTGGAACTGGTTTCTAAACATCTACTATATATATATATATATAAGGAAGCCACAGAGAGACAAAGGAAAAGGATTTACAATCATCAAAGTTTACAGAAAGCTGACAGCAGCCAAGGACTGGATTGTGCATTTGCGATCTACATTCTGTAACAGATAGCATGAAGCTGTCCCACCTGAGGTACATCACAGGATATTAATCATTCCTCAGAGGCAGCAACTTACTATGGCTCTCACTTATTATTGATGGAGCAGATATAGCTGGTTTGGTGGAATGTCAGCCAATGACAACACAACAGAACAGGCCGACATGCTGCCAGTGTAATGGGTGGTCAGGAGAAGCCAAGAAAAAATGAGAAGAGTGCTTAATCTTTCACGTCGAAGTCTCTGCCACCTGATTTCTTGGTCACGGTGGACAACATCATCAGCCTGACTGCCACTCAAGCCTGGAACCTGAGCGCAATCTTCAATTCAGACCTCTCTCTAGGTCCTCACATCCAGGCTATGTCTAAATATAGACAATACTTTCTGCACAACATCTCTAAGATATGGCCTTTCCTATCCACACAGCTAAAACTCTCACCCAGGCTCGCATCATTTTGCATCTTAATGACTGCAATATCCTTTTCTCTGGCCTTGACGAATGCAATCTTGTCACACTCATATTCATTCTGAAGGCTGCTCCCAGTTTGTTGCTTTGACCTTGTGTAATGGGATGTATAAACCCCTCACTGGCCAGGAGAAGGTTAAGGAACATTTGTGGGGTGAGGAGGCCCCACCCCTAACCAAGCATGCTCAGGCTGGAGGTGGGGTTTAAAAACCAGCCAAGCAGCTCATTCTAGGGCTGACAAGCCAAAGAGGAGGATGTACCTTGGATGCCCCGGGGGAGGACCAGGTCCAGAGTGGAACCACAGAGATCCAGTGTACAAGGGAACCGCAACACTTTGCCTTCTGGTGTGTGTCTCTGCTGCAATGTTCCCCAGAGATAGGCAGTAACCAGATAGGATACGGACAGTGTAGAGGGAGCAGACTCACCCCTGCAGCACCTCCTGCTGGTCTCTTCTGGGAATTAGCTCATTGACCCAGGAACACCCTCTGCAGGCCAGTGATCCACCTGTCCTCTTCTGGCCTCCCATGTCCCTCCCAAGACCCCAGTGCCCTTATCTGGGGGGCTGCCCTCTGGCAGAACCCCTTTCCACTGGGTTTCCCCACCCTGGGGAACCCCCACCCACTATCCCAACCTCACCTCAGGATAAGGCCACTGCCAGTCACCAACTAACCCCGCTCCCCGGGGTGGACTGCAGTATAGGCCACTCATCATCAGCAAGGTTGGGTTTGGACCTGCTACCTTGGCCTAGCCCTAGGCTGCCCTCTGCAACCCTCAGTACCCTTGGCCTCCTACTAGGCCACAGCCTGGGGCTATCCAGGCTGGAGCTCCCCAGCCCTGCTTCACTCAGGTACCCTGTGTTTCACTCACTGCAGCCAGGCCCTTCTGCCTCTGAAGGCAGAGAGAGACTGTTGAGCTTCTGACTCCCAGCCTTTTTATACAAGTCAGCTGAGGCCTGATTGGGGCATGGCCCAGCTGCAGCCACTTCCTTCAATAAGCCAGAGTTTTACCTTGCCCAGCCCCAGCCCTCTGCAGGGCTTTTCCAACCCCTTCAGGACTGGAGCGGGTGTTCATCCCGCTACAGACAGGAGTAGGAAGTAGCCCAGGGATGCTGACACCATATGGAGACAGGTGAGCAGTCAAACCAGTCTCGCAGGGCCCTCGGTCTGAATTTGGTGGAGTGGAGAGGGCCCAGGTTTCCCTACCCCACCCACAGCCAGCGGGCAGGATTGCCGCCATACTGAACTGTGGCCACCGGGCAGAACTGTCATGACATTAAACTGTAGCCACTGGCACTATCACCCCGATCACACCATGTCACCCTGCTTTTTTCATCTGTCAATTGGTGCCATCTTCTCTGTTGCATCAAACATAAGCTGATTGTCTTCACTTACAAGGCTCTTCACAGCCTATCCCCACCCTATCATCCCTCACTCATTTCAAGATGTCAGCTCCCACCTTCAGTCAGCCATGATGCCAGCCTCCATCGCCCACTTGTTAAATTTTCAAACAACTGTCTTTGTGTTTTCTTCCATGTTGTCCATCACTGTTGGAAGGGGTTCCCCATAAACATCTACAGAGCTACCTCATTATCTTCTTTCAAATCCTTCCTTAAAACTCCCCTTTGCTGTGATGCCTACAAAAAAATTTGACAACAGTTAGGCAGCTAGGATATTGAGATGACTACCTATCAGGCTGACCAATATTGTCTCATTGTTTCTTTCTGATTCGCCATCTGCCTATATTCATCGGTTATCTCTTTTCTTGTACTTAGATTGGGGCAGGGACTGTCTTTTTGTTCTGTATTTGTACAATGCCTAGCACAATGGGATCCTGGTCCTGGACACTTTGGGAAGATAGATAAATAAAAATACATAATAATAATGAGGGCCAAAATCTAGGATGCAGAGCTCTGTTGCTGTGGATCTCAGTCTTCCACAAAATGGTTACCCCATTCCATTGTTTGTCAGGTCCCCACTATTGAACCCAAACCCGCCAGGTCCCTGGACAGCATCCTAGCTTCCACATCACACTAATGTGCTGGACAAGTGCCCTGACCAGCAGCCTTCTCATTGAGTACCTTGACTATATGAAGACCACATCAGGAAGAGGAAGCTATCTGAGCATAGTGTGACCAGATGTCCTGATTTTATAGGGACAGTCCCGATTTTTGGGTCTTTTTCTTATATAGGCTCCTATTACCCCCACACCCCCATCCCGATTTTTCACATTTGCTATCTGGTTACCCTGTCTGAGCAACAGGCCACTGCCTGATGGTTGCTGCCTAAACTGCCTTGCTTTTTCGTCTAACCTTTCTTGCTGCCCTGCTGCTTTGCCTGACCCTGCCTTGCTGTCTCACCTGTCCCTCCCTTACCACCATGCCCAAACTTGTCTACCTATCCTGCCAACCTGCCCCCTTGGATTGGATCTCCTGGCTATCAGGCTACCTGTGCACCACTTGCCCATGGCTCAGGAGTGTCCCTAGCCTGCTTCAGCCATTGGGCATTTCTATTGTTATTGGCCCCACCACCAGAGTGTGTGTGGCAGAACACGGATTAGGAAAAGACTGAATATCTGCATATGTAGAGTCTACCTCTTCTTTGCATTTTTTGTGCAGTAAATAGAAACTTTGAGCCTATTTGTAATTCATTTAAGGTGCCCTTTTACAAAAAAAGGTGTAGTGTTAATGCTATATTTCTCCATATTTTACATGAAACTTTCCTATACCCACAATGATATTAAGACTCACTGGCAAGTGGTGGACCCCAGAAGAAAATCTATATTTTTAAAGAGAAAGGCTTTCCTCAGAAGCTTGTATTATATATTGACAATGTTTTGGTGATTTCCTAATCAGATGTGATATGGTGAATTGATGGTTTTTGAAATTCATTTCGGCTGGTCTTTTAAAGGCTTGTATCTTCTGAAACAAGGTGAAGGAGAAGGGTGTGAAAGGGGCAGCAGGATATAATCCAGACCAGAGCCAAATAATATCTTATATTAAGTATGACTGAAAGGAGTAATACAAACAATGATCTAATAATCCTAATAATTACCACCCATTAATCAGTGTAGACAAAAAATAATGTTTAGTTTGGATAATGACTCACTTCCTTATCACAAATTTTGGAGGGAAATCTCAGCTGAATTCATATAGTAAATTAGGTTTTCCAATTGGGATCATACTATAGTAATAGCCAATGATAAGTCATTCCATTGTCTTATACTTTTTTATTGCCTTTTTATTTGTGCCCCTAAAAAACTATAAACACAGTCTACATTTTCTCTCTCTCTCTCTCTCACACACACACACACACACACACACACACACAAAACCTGAAGGAGGAAAAATAGTTCTATTGGTTTAATTACCACAACTGTATGACATCTGTGACAAGAGAATTCATGCAACTTGCTCCCCCCACCCTTTTGTGTAAATGTGATCCTGAAATTAATCTTTTTAAATTGAAATTTCCTAAATCTGCATGCTAACTTTTATAGGTCTAGCCTGCACAGGAGCTGCCATGAGACTGAAAGTCAGTCATTTCACACCTGAGAGGAAAAGGAGGTCCTATAGAAATTGATTGCTAGCCTACTGAACAGAAGAAAGTTGCCAGAAGTACCTGAATTATATGTGTAGCTCTGCCACACTGAATTCAGCTCTGGTGTAAACAAATGTAATTGTATTGTTTTCAGTGCCACTGCGTCTGCATATCGCTGCTGAATTTGGCCCTCTAATCCTTAAAAACTAAACCTAAAACTCATTTGAAAATTAATCTCAAAGACATTAAAATTGAGAGCTTTCAATCAGGGACAAGTTTTCAGGACTGGGGAAACTATTTGGCAAAATGAATGTCAAGTATTTGGGAGGCTTAGAATAATTCCCTCTTTATTGTGCTTGGATCCTGTTCCTTGTTTCCCTATCTAAAGTCTAAGAATCAGGGGAACTGAACTAACTCTGGTTTTCAGCTGCTAGCTGGAACTAGATGCCAAAGGTCATTAGGAAAGCAAACATGATTACTCTGAAATAAGATTCCCCCAGGCCTATACTTCAGCTGACTCTATACCTATGTATGACTGACTTTTTCCAAAAAGCAATTGTTCTGCATTTTTTCTGTAATTTGAGAAGAGTAAGCCCACAGATTTGTCTATTTCAGAACACTATGCATACAATGAGACAGATACATCCCTGACATTCCATTGACTCCAGAGGAAATGCACCAGAGATGTTTACTGCACAACAAAAATTAATAAAAGGATGGAAAATGTGTCATAATATAGACATAAAAAGAAATTTGATTGCTACATCTGCCATTTCTCTTCTCTAAGATATGTTACCATTACTAATGTATTTCTATATCTTTATAAAGAGATCGTTTACAAACAGTAGGATTGTTACAACTTCCTCTGAAACATCTGCTGCTGGTCGCTGTCATAGATATGCATCTGGTCTAGTAGACCTTGTCAGATCCACTTTGGCAAATTTTATCTTATGTTATCTTATGCAAACATATTTTTAGAACCTTGCATTGTTAATGAAAATACTCTCTGATATTCCCTAGTCAACTTCAGTTTCTTCTCATCCATTCTTTTTTTAATTTGCTGCCTGCTCACTTTCTTTTGTGGGCAGATCCTCCTGCTTTTTCACCCTAATATTAAATCCCAGTGTCACTGTTATTGTTCAGCAGCAGAGGATTAAGACTGTACTGGGCTCAGGTCCACCAAAACTTTGGCTTCTCCCTACAATCCCCACCCTGGCAGCCATCTGGCTGTGTATGTTACATGCAGTCCTGCCAAGTCAGATCCACACACCTGCAACCTGCTATTGCAAGCCTTAGACAGATCTGTGTTGTCATGTATGTTCTTCAAATCAGAGTTCCGTTCCACCCTCCACCCCCCGGCCTCATGTTACGTGAGTCAAGTAACTGCAGGAGATACTTGTAGGCCCAGTGTGCATCTCCATTCTGGATATTATGTCAGTAACAAGTGGGTAGAGAGCACCAATTATCTCTGTGCAGTTTTGCCTGTGGTTCATTGACTCGATACATCTTCAGGGATAGCTCCCATTGCAGAACCCAGTTTCAAGGGTCCTGCCTTTATCCTCAAGTCCAAACCTTTCCCAGTAGGGTGTGTTTTTTTAGTGTTTCTATAGAGTATTACTTCAATCTAACCTTTTTTTTTGGCTTCTGATCTGAAATTCTTGCAAACTTATTTGTTTGCAATGCCACACCTGTTTATTTCATAGGATTTGGTTTCTGTACAAGCTGTTAAGCAAATGGGGTTCTGAACCAGCACCACTTAAGACAGTTTTATATTCACTAGTTTTTTCACACACACTACAGCAATTAGCTGAATGTAATGAGAGCCACTGAATAATTTAAAATAATTAGAAGTACTTTCAATGTAATTCATAAAATATCAATATACATGATCCTATTTTGGGTAACAAAAAGTGTTGGGTAATTTAGATGTGGATAACAGATTTCACTTTCAGTAGGTATTCCTGTCAGTATTGAATAATTCAGATACTCCATGCTCTGTACCTTGGCCTCCTGCAGCTCGCTCCTTATTTCAAATAATTCTAGAATGGTATTCGCTAACCATTAAAGTCTCCAGAGTAGTAAAATTCTTTTTTAATTACTAAAATTTTAATTTTTAAACTTTTCTTCCCTGATTACAGTAATTTGGCTGTGCCAGAGTGTCTAGGATTACATTTGTCTGAAGGGCACATTCTAGTGAACTGAGCACAGGGATAGATAACAGGAACTTCTGGTGGTTTTTAAACAAAAATCAAAATATCCTCTCAAAAAATGTGTCAAGTCCTTCTTAAAGGATCAGAATATAAAATGTTGGCCCAACAGACAGAATTACCACTTCTGACGTTCCTTTAGTTAGACTTCCATAATTATGTCTAATTTCTGAAGCCACATAACAGAGTGACAAAATTAAAAAAATCCAGTGTCAGAACAGTTTGGAGTCAAATATAGAAGTAAAATTTCCTGTGCTATACATAAATCATTGGACAGTAACTACTGAGTTGGTTTATCCATCCAGACAAGCTGGTTGTAAAAACAGACATGCTATTGGGTCATATTATTTTACCCTTGCTGCTGTAGACAAAAAAATTACAGACCTCAAATCAAAAAACTGGGACAACTACAGTTTCAGACATAATGGTAAATTGCACCTCTGTCCAAGGTACATTTTGATCATGTTTTAGACTGCAAACTGCTCAAATTGAAACAGGACTGGTGGAGGAATAAGAACTGTGGACAAAATTATTTGGAATTTCCTTCATGTTAACAGATGAAAACGGATAGAATGGATCTAAATGTATCTGCCAAACTTCAGGCATTAATGTGGTTCCAAATCTAAGAACTTGCCATTTAGGACAGTAGTTCTCAAACTAGGGCTGTCGTTGTTCAGGGAAAGCCCCTGGCGGGCCGGGCCGGTTTGTTTACCTGCCGCATCCGCAGGTTCGGCCGATCGGAGCTCCCACTGGCCGTGGTTCGCCGCTTCAGGCCAATGGGGGCTGCGGGAAGCGGCGGCCAGTACGTCCCTTGGCCCG